>NC_056726.1:1148256135-1148321135 GCF_019279795.1 Protopterus annectens | reverse complement strand
ATAATACTTCCACCTACAAAAATAATTATCAAGAAACTGAATACACTAATGTTAAATTTCCTATGGGTACCTAATAGACCTAGGATTGCATTAAAGAAACATACTAATAGCTGGTCTCAAGGGGGTATTTCTTTTCCAGACTTTAATTTATATACTATCTCTTCTATTGTAAAAGTTATTACTTTATTAATAGATCAGTCATATGTTGCAAAATGGAAAGATTATTGGGAGCTAATTAGTATGCACTTCATGAAAATCTCCTTAACACATAAAAATATGATTGTAAATAACTCCATGTTATGGTTAGTAAAGGAATTTTGTACTTCACCTATTACACCTAAACATATGGTCTGTTACCCATTAAACATTATTATTAGCTATCGTAACTTTATATTCATGCACCCTAAGTATAGGGAATGGAATTTTATTATATTCCCTATAATGTATACTCAGGGTATGCTTTTGTCATCTACTTCTGAAGGAACTCATTTAGCTATAGATAATGATCTAAAGTACTGGTATCAGTTGATATCTGATAATAAAGTTAAAAATCTAGATTTCTTAAAACAAGAATTTGATCTAAGAGAAACTTGCTGGTTAGAGGTTCAGACCTTTAGACAACATCTCAATAATAAAATAGATCTAATGTCTATAACAGTCAAAGAATCTATTCCAACACTGATTGATTACTTGATATTAAATTTACAACATAAAGTTTCTGATAAAGGTAAACTTTCATACATACATAAAATTATTAGACAAGAAACTTTTTACAGTGTAGATTCATACTGGAATTATTTCACTTCTATTAATGGGGACCCACCAAATCAACAAGATAAACAATATATATTGGAATCTGCTTATAGAACTACGTCTTCCATTGTCTGGAGACTTTATACATGGAAATTTTTACATAGATCTTTTTATACACCTTTGATGATGAATAAAATAAATAATAAAGATAATTTATGTAAGAGATGTAATGTAGAAATTAATGCTGACTGGGCTCATATGTTTTATGACTGTATAAAATTGAAAGAATACTGGAAGTCAATTAATGAATTTTTGCAGGCTCTTTTACAGATAATTTCATTATTTCTAAATCTCTTATATTATTCAACACACCTGTACCTCAAAGTGTTAAAAGGTTAAGCTTCCCTTGTTATGGTCTATTCTAGCAGTGGCTAGGAAAATAATAACCAGAAATTGGATTTCAGATACACCTCCTTCGTTCAATGAATTTAAAAATGTTATGAATATAGTGTGCCATATGGAAATAAACACAATTAGGACAAGAACAACTAGAAAAACATCTTATTATATTGTATGGGATAATTTACAAAATTTGTTAAAAAAATTCTAATTTCAATAGCATGGTATTTTAGTTTAATTAATTGATCTGATTGTAGTGGATGTCTTTGTAAATACTTTAGTTGTTTTGTTGAATATTATAATAATATCTATTTTTAATTACTTGTATAAAATTGTTATGATATTTCTCTTATATGTTAAAACAATAAACCTGTTTTGAAAAAAAAAAAAGCCTTCGACACAATACCCCACTCGGGCATCATAGATAAAATCTCCAGCTTAAATATAAACCCCTATGTCATAAGATGGGTTGCAAACTGGCTCAAGGACAGAACCCACATAGTCAGAATAGCTGGAGCCATGTCATACTCTAAACCAGTTACAAGTGGCATCCCACAATGCTCAGTCCTGGGACCTCTCTTGTTCGGCATATATTTTTCTGAGGTTCAGGCTAACAAGGGAGGAATGTGGCTGACCAAGTTCACAGATGACTGCAAAATGGGTGCCATAATTGACTCTCCAGCTGAAACAAGCACCCTCCAAAAGGGTCTCATAGTGATAGATAACTGGTGCCAGAGCCATGGCCTAAAGCTAAATGCTAAAAAATATATAGTCATACCCTTTGGCAAAAACAAAGTACCCACAAATTACCACATAGGTGGGAATCCATTAAGTACAGAAAAAGTAATTAGGGACCTGGGGACCCAAGTTGACAGTAATCTCCCCTTTGACAACCACATTGCCAAAGACGTTAGAAAGACCTTCTATATAGCCCACCTTATCATGAAAGGATTCACATCTAGATCAAGGGAGGTCATGGTGACCCTTTATTCATCCCTCATCAGGCCCATAATTGAATACAATGCCCCATTTGGGATGTACCTTACCCGACACCTGCAGCAACTAGAAAGACCCCATAAGTATCTCACAAAGAGGATCATGGGACTCAAACAGATGCCATATGCTGCTCGGCTAAAGAAACTCCAGCTCTACTCAGTTGCATACCACCTACTTAGAGGCGATCTATGCCTGACGTATAAAGCCATGTCCAACTCGGAATTAATGAGCATGCTCCACCTCAGAAAATCCAAATCCCTTAGAGCTACCCGCTCGAGGGACTTGAACCTCAGCACAGAAATAAATAGGACATGCTGGAGGAACAGAGTCATAACCCAGAGGCTCCATTCACTCTGGAATAGAATCCCAGTCCATTTTAGGCAGAGCCCCTCACTGACTCTCTTCAAGAGGAATCTTGACGAGTGGTTGGGAGATTGTGGGTTTACCCCGGGGATTATTTCAGTGTCACTACTAGACAGAGGCACAGTAAACTAACCTTAAAAAGGGCACAGTAAAATCAGTTCAGAGGGTGGCGAAAGCCAAACACACTCTGGCTAGGCTTGTAAATGCCTTAGGGCAGATAGCCTAGTATGAACCTATGAACCTAAGTAGGGCATAGCTGAACAAAAGTCAACATGCTCATATTTGCTCTACTGGCCCTTAAGCAGTCTGGTCTGCTCAGTATGAAAATATAAAGCAGTGATGGGCCTCGAAGCCAGGACACTGTGCACGGTAGTCATAGTACTGAACCACTAAACCATGACAGTATTGCAGTGGTCAGCCTGTATGAAGAAATGTTGATAAGTCTATGCAAAGTATTCCATGGAAACCCTGCAGGCACAGCATAATCCCTGTCAAGTTATGATACAAAGGTGAGACCTGCAGTAAGCATAGAACCTGACTTTCAACACACACAGTAGAAATGTTAATCTTGGACATGTACACATACATCAACAAATGTAGTGGACCTCAGACAGCAACATACTGAAAGGTCA
The DNA here is from genome assembly GCF_019279795.1 of Protopterus annectens. NCBI lineage: Eukaryota > Metazoa > Chordata > Ceratodontiformes > Protopteridae > Protopterus > Protopterus annectens. Next base: position 1,148,317,992 of record NC_056726.1, on the reverse strand, counting down.
CACTGGGCATGCTCACACACAATAAATGAGACAAATGTCAGGCAACAGAACACTGACAGTCTGAACTGGGCATGCTCCCACACTTAGGCCATGTCGGAGTACAGCAGTGGGCCACACATATCAGGCAGTTGCATGTGTTAACCCAGGAACCTCTAACTATCCAGCAATCTGCCCTGTGCACACAGTTATATGACAACAGACACATATATAATATAGTGGAACCCTGTCGTAATCAAATATGTTCTGCAGACACCTAAGTTGCTCATAGAAAGTGGGAAAGCAAGGACAATAAAACCTGCAAACATAATAAACATTGTGCATCCTGAGCATTATCATAGGTTCAAAGGTTGATACTAGGCTATCCGCCCTAGGGCATGTACAAGCCTAGCCAGAGTGTGTTTGGCTTTCGCAACCCTGTCAAAGTAGAACACTGTGCCTGTGAATAGTAGGTCACATAAGATAGCCCATTTATGTTTAGTGTATTGTGCCTCTGTCTAGCAGGGACCCAGAAGATATCCCATGGGTAAACATACGATCACCCATCCACTTGCCGAGATGTCTCCTGTAGGTGGTCAGTGGGTGGCTCTGCCCATGTGAAACTGGGATTACAATCCGGAGTGAGTGGAGTCTCTGGAATAAGAATTTGTCCCTCCAGCATGTCCTATTAACATCTGTGCTGAGGTATATGTCCCTGGAGTGTGTAGCTCCAAGGGAGTCGGATATCCTGAGGTGGAGCATGTCCATTAAATCTGGGTTGGATATTTCCTTAAAATAAAGGCACACAACACATCCAAGTAGGTGGTAAGCGACTGACTAGAGCTGGAGTTACTGTATCTGAACTGTGCAGGGCATCCATGTGAGTCCCTACATCTGCTTGTTGAGGAACATTTGTGGCCATTACAGTTGCTGCAGGTGTCGGGTAAGGTAAATCCCAAATGTGGCATTATAACCAAGCATGGTCGTGATGAGTATAGGGGCACAATGACCTCACTTGATCAACATGTGAAACCATATGGGATAAGATGGGCTATATTGAAGTTCTGTCTAACCACTTTGGCAATGTGATTGTCAAAGGCGAGAGTACGAACAAGTTGTATCCCCAAACCTCTAACAACTACTACCGTATGTAATGGATTACTACCTATGTGGTAATGTGTGGGCATGTTGATATTCCCAAAGGGGATGACTATGCAACTAGTGGCATTTAGCTGTAGGCCATGGCTCAAGCACCAGTCATCCTATCTCTGTGAGACCCTGTTTGAGTATGCATGTGCCAGCTGGAGAGTTGATTATGGCACCCAGTTTGCAGTCATCTGCGAACATGGTCAGCCATATTCCTCCTGTGTTAGCCTGTACGTCACACAAATATATACTGAACAAGAGAGGTCCCAGGACTGAGCCTTGTGTGATGCCATGTGTAACTGGTGTATAGTCAGACATGGCACCTGCAATACTGAGCATGTGGGTGCTATCCCTGATCCAGGTAGCAATCCATCGTGTGAGATATGTGTTGATATCGATGCCGGTGAGCCTATGCATAATGGTCGAGTGGGGTATTGTGTCAAAGGGTTGTGCAAGGTCCAGGCAGGCTGTGTGGATAACCATCCCTACACTGATGGACCTGGTAACTGTTTAAAGAATACGAACAGGTCCAAGAGGCAAGATCTTCCCACAACAACGTTGAAATGTGTAGGACCCAGTGTCTGTAGGTTCCCGATGTCTATGTGCATGAGTCCCATTACAATACGCTCCATAGCTTTGCAGAACAGGCTAGTTAGCCTTATAGGCCAATACTGTTTGTGGTCCATTGTGGCAGCAACTCTGTGGAGCGGGACCGCTATCACTGTACACCATTCCATGGGTACATATCCTGCAGTAACTCTGATATTGAACAGTGACCTAATGTGAGGGTTACGTCTGCCATGAAGCCTGTGTAAGATGCAGGCCGGGACACCATCTGGTCCCATTAATGCTGTGTTGTCCGCTGTGGGGAGGGCAGCACTCACCTGTTTATTTGTGATGTCAGGGAGGTTACACTCTGTTGGGATGGACAGTAGCTCCTTATGGAGTATGGGGGAGACATCTGCACTGAACCCATTTGCCAGGATGTTGGCAATGTCTGTGGGTTCAGGGTATGTTTAGTCAGTATGCAGTAACTCACAGCATATCAGTGAGTGTCCACCCAGGTACCTGAATTAACTGAAGAAGGCCTTGTGAGTGTCCTACGTGTCTGGTGCAATTGTCCATTAGAAGCAGGCCTGACATAAATACATGAGTGATTGTAGCTGTCTGCTAGTACAGATCACAGATGCCTTCCCTGTCTGGGATTGTGCTCTATCATGTAGCAACATCCTCCTTTCATTGTATAGCTTGTTAATGGTCGGGGTCTACCATACAGGTCCCCTGCCATTGGAGGAGTGAGTCCAGTTGTTATTTGGGATAGCACGAACCATGCAGTCCACTAGGTGTCCATAGAATGTGTATGTAAAGGATTCAGCAGTCTGAGCCATATTTACCACTGTCCCAGGGTCTCTGAAGGATACCACCTTGGTTTGGAGAAGTGTGACTTTTGCTTTTTAGAAGTTCACCAAGATTACCCAGGATGGGTGTAGGGACGGGATATGGATGTCCAGTGAGATAAATGTATGTGTATATCTCAGATGTGGAACATAGAGTCCCCATGGTGGTGATGATCATGTCCAATATGTTGTCCCCTCTTGTGGGTGTAGTGACCGGTTGTGCCATAGCATATGAGTTTACAAATAGTAGCAACTGTCGGGCGAGAGTGTTGGGGCCTGAGTAATATCCCCAGTCAATGTGTGGGTATTTGAAGTCACCCAATATAATGGTGTTTGGGGAGACCTTCATATTGTCCAGTGTTCCCAGGAAAGCCAAGTGTGGTTCCTGAGTTTGGGAGGGTGGTCTGTAGCAGGCAACAAACCAAAAGGCAGATTTGCACAATGTTAGGTGCATATGTATGGTCTGTGAAGCTTTGTGCAGTGCTACCAACCTGGAGGTATGTGCATCTGTGATGTATATGGATACTCCCCCTATTTGTGTTAGCCATTCCGAGTTTTGTGGTCAGAAAGCATGGTATGAAATATAACCTGGTAGTGCTGGTGTGCATTTGGGAGCCTGAACCAGGTGTCTGTTAGTGCACAGATATCGCTGTTGTCCATACTGAGGAGATTCCTGAGTGGTCGCAATTTGAGGGTAACACATCTGGTGTTGAGCAGCATTACCCTCAGTGTCATGTACTCTGTAATGTCTATGGAGGTGGGTTTGTCTTTTGAGACCCGCTTAAAAAAGGCAGTATGGTGGTGGCTAGTGCCTTAGCCAGTATTCGAAAGTCCAACAGTGACAGGTGCAAGCTGTCCATAGGGAAGCTACGTGGCATGTCGAGCATGTCACCCCAGGCTGACAGACACTGTATCCCCTGTGAATGACACCAATATGTTAGCCAACTGTTAAACGTGATCAGTTTGTTGGTGTACTGTGACATCATACTTGGTGAGTGTAAGATGCTAGACAAGGTCAGGGTCATACTGGCCTGGGCTACATGATCAGAGAGTTCCTCTATATATCATGTCATGTGGTCCAGGGAGGAACGTCTGAGGGTGTACGCACCAGCATGGACAATGATGGAGCCAGTCCTGTACTTGCTTTGGAGTGACCTGAGTGCATGTGTTATGTTGCGGATCCTGGCACCTGAGAGACAGCTCAAAGTGACTATTCCCTTGTTTGGCCTGGTGAGTGGGATGTCAGTGTGTCTGACAATAAGTGTCACCTATTACAAGTGTATTAGGTGTGTTGTTTAGCCTGAAGGGCAGTGACTGTGTGGCACACTGACATTGTGAACTATGTGATATGTGGGTAATGTAGTGGGGTAGCAGTTGTTTGTGTGTCTGCTTTGGAGGTCTCTGCTGCTTAGGCAGAGTTTATGTAGAGCCTCTGAGTATGTTTATGTGTGATAACATGGTTTGATTGCTGTCGCTATAGGTTTATGTGAGACTGATATGTGGTGTGTGTGGTTACCTTCACCACCTGATAGACTATGCCAGTCATGGGTCAAGAGAGCTCAGCCTCCTGTATGTCAATATTGTTGCATCTCTCACATATATCTGAATTTGTTGGGAGGAGGAGAGGGTTGTCTGTGTACATGTGCAGATGTGACATTGTGTCAAAACCACAATATTCACTAGCTGGACTGGAGAGTACACACGAAACTGACCCCTGGACATGCCAGGATATTATGATGACAAACTCCGTAGCCTGATCACAAAGGATCAGTAGGGTATTAAGTGTGTAAAAGAGTATAACAGGGATTAGTGCTCAGGTTTGTTGGCATTTTGTAAAGAGTAGCTGAGAAGGATTCCATACTGAATCATGACACCTCCTTCAGCTATGTCATAAATAGCAATGTACACTCATATATGTCCTGAGTCAGGGCCAACTGTACCTGACTGACAATGCCGACATCCTGTCAGCCAGGCCCATATAGACATACCCACCTCCCACTGACGATAGTCCCAGTCATCATACCAGGAGATATCACATGTAGAATGGCTGAACAGCTCCCCCCAAAGCCAAAAGCATGGCAGCAATTGGATTACATTGTTTCCCAATATGTGTCATGCATGAACTACAGAACAAACAGACCCTGCACCTGAATAGTCTGTTGAGCCTCACCCTCTCCACAGGATCTGGAACCGTTGAATGTGTTACAGCAACATATGGCACTCCCCACAAGTGTTGGTGCACAACACACCATGGGAAGTATAGTCCAGTAAGCCTATGAAGTCTGATCTGCAAGGCCATGGAGTCCATCATGGTTGAAGTCATAAACAGAGCTATTGGAAGCTGACAAACACACAACCCTACCAACTGTGGTATGTTCATGTGCAGATCATGGTTCCCAAACATGCTAGACTGTTTGCAAGGTGGACACCCAGGACATACATCACTGAACAGAGGTACACATGTCCCACATAGACTTTGAATAGCCCTTTATCAACATCCCAGACACATGTCGCATCCACAAAACCAACAATCTGTGCATAAATATGTGTTGACATATGAAGGAATGTCAATGTGTCCACAGATAGATCACACAAGGTAAGAATTATGGGGTCCTGTTCAAGCTGTTGACACCTGCCGACCCACGTGGCTCATTCCTGGGATTGCATAAAACAAAGTGTACACATATTACCATGTCCAGTCTGATGATGTCAGCATCCTACAAATATAGCAGTAGAATAAAAACCACCCATTAAAGCATATAGTGCACTTTGTTAATGCATATCTCTCTAGTATCATAACATAATTAAATAGGGGTTTGAATCCTGCAAACGCTCACAGTGTGTGTTTGTATGTGTGTGATCTCCTATGAGAGGAGTACCCTTTTTGGAGACTAGGAAAACAAATTAAAAGAGGTACATTCCTCTTTGGAAAGTCTGATGATGACAGCATCCTACAAATATAGCAGGAGAATCAAAACCACCCAGCAAAGCATATAGCATGCCGTGTTAATGCGTATCTCTCTAGGATCATACTATAGCTAAGCAAGGGTTTGAATCCTAAAAATGCTGACATTGTGTGTTGGGGTGTGTGTATGTGTGTGATTTCCTTTGAGAGGAGTGCCCTTTTTGGATACTGGCAAAACACATTAAAAGTGGTACATTCCTCTTTGGAAAGTCTGATGATGTCAGCATCCGACAAATATAGCAGAAGAACAGAAACCACCAAGCAAAGCATATAGCGTGCTGTGTGAAAATGTATCTCTGTGGTATCATAGCATAGTTAGGTAGGGATTTGAGTTCTGCAATTGCTGAGTGAGTGTGTGTGTGTGTAACACAGTTGGGCAATGCAGTGTGGGGTTTGCTTTTACTATGGTATGACATATCATGATTAAAACAGTATGTGCATTGCACACATCAGGTACTTGCGTGGCAAATAAATATGTGTACATGTGACCTCAATCAGTACATAGGTGTGAAGCCTGCATACTACATGAATACATTTGTTTCCTTTGACAGATTGTGCCGCTGCTTTTCGGATCGTAGGTCACATATGTATGTATGTGACAAGCCTGGCCGCTGTAGTGATCTGTGTCCAAGGTCATCTGTGCCAGATACACCCATGACAGTTACTATAGAGTACTGTGAGTGAGGATACATGCCTGGGGTATATATCAGACATGTTCATACACAACAATGACTGGCAATAATGGACAGTCATTATAGGTGTACAACAGCCCTGTGGATATGCATTCAGGCCCCTAATGTCTTATGTGACACACCGAGGGACTCCACAATACCTATAGATATGTGGATACGAAGGTACAGATGACACAACACGTGGCTGTATGTACACATTGGTACCCAACATACATGTTGAGGGCTACCACCTATGTGGTACTGTCGGGATAGTATGTATAGTAAATGTGGATGACTATGCCATAGTCGGCTTACTGCTATACAGCATGTATTGGGCAACAAGTATCTGTCTGTTTGATACCCTTGTGTAGGATATGCGTCCCATCCAGGGAATGCATTGTAGGCCAATGCATGCATTGCCAGATGTGGATGGACATATCCCTAGTGTGTTTGCATGTACCTAAGAGGGCTATATGCCAAACAGGTGTCGTCCCAGGAACGGGTGGTGGTCAATACCACTGGTTACTGTTATAGTATAGTACCAGAAGGTTCCAACTGTTAATGAGTTCCCTACAACTGTGTGTCATTTGTCAGGACATGATCTAATGATTGGATATAGGCATGCTGTTGAGGTACTGCAAATCATTGACAGGTATTAACAGTATCACCCACAGCATAGTGTCAACCCATGTCATACACACATGTGTACTCATGTTAGTACATATCTGTAGTAGAATGCATACTGGCCATTGAAAGATACTATGAGATGTTAACAATGTGTACAACAGGGTATGTCAAATGTCCCATGTGTCCACTATGCACGTACATGCAGACAGTGCGCACCCATCATGTTCACAGATGTACACCTGCTAATCTGTAATGCACACACCACACACTTACTGTCCACTCACTAACTCATGCTGGCAACACTGTACACTTCAGCCAAGTGGCACATGGGTGGACAATACATACTCAGACCTAACACTGGTGTAAACAATGCTACACTGACAATAAGAGCTGTGATGCATAATGCCTGCTCAGATATACCTACAAGGATATCATTACACTTTCCTGTTGACAACTTGCTAATATTGCTACACTGCTATAATGTCACCCTGTGCATCAGAACCATGTTAGCCTGTTCCTGCATCAATGTTACAGATGACAGGAGGTGGCACAGGTGTCATCATATGCACAGGGTGTGTTGTTGGTTTTCCAGAGCCCGACATTGACCCATCCAATCAACATGTCTGTGTGTTTGTGTGTGTGTGTGTGTGTGTGTGTGTGTGTGTGTGTGTGTGTGTGTGTGTGTGTGTGTGAGGGACAACAGTACAGCATGGGCTAATATTGATGTGATGTGTGTGTGTGTATGTGTGAGCCCTAGTTGTTTGGTTAATGTTTGTGTGTCTGCATGCACACAGCTCCACCATGTGGCTGCCATATACGGGAGGTTGTGGGACAGCCACAGACTGTACCTGCTAGGCTGTACAGATCACTGTCTCTGGGCACGGACATGATACCTGTGCCTGGCACGGGTGCTACGGGCAGTATCGAGTACCAACCCTGGCTGGGTACTATCATCAGAGGCAGAGGTATGATGACTGGACCCATGTCCCTGCTGGGACTGGCCAGAGCCACGTGCATGTGGTCTACTAGGATGGTCAATAGACAGGCCAGCCCCAGCATTGCTGGGGCTGGTACTGCCACTACAGGAGTGGCTGTGATCTGTGTGCCGTCTGCGATGACTGCCAGCTGTTGCTGGCATCCATCCGCGTCGATGTCTCAACCATCTTGCATGGTCCTGGTTCATGGAAGACACATTGTGGATGGCATCTAATGTCTCCCCCCAACGTCTATCAATGACCTTGGTGTAATTCCGGATGACACCGGCAAGGTCACAGATGCTGTCATTGATAGCAGTGTAATGGGCTCTCTGCACCATTAGTCCCTGTCTGGTGTATCGTTCCATACGTGTCTGTGCCTGCATTACAGCCCGGAACATACTGGAGGTTGTAATACCTCTGGGAGCACATCTGCCAGGGGCAATACGACCAGTGGTGCTCCCCCAAGAACCCCTGGACATCTGCCTATGTGGTACCATTCCAGAAATCTGGCTATGGCTGCTGTGAGGGGATGCAAGTGCCATGGGAACCACACTCTCCTGGTCAATGCCAACTGTATGCTGTCCCTCGGCTAAGGCCATTGGTGATGAGGGATGTATTGGCAGTATGAGTGTGCACATAGATGGGGTTGAACGCTGTGCCAGAATACATGTCTCATCATCTCCACTATTAGTGGCAGTGACTTTAGGTTCCCTGTTGCTTTCAGCCACCCTATACTCAGCACCTGTGAGAGGAAGACAGGAAACACACTTTACAATCTGTACATGATGTTAGCATGCATGCACACATGCACACATGCACACATGAACACATGCACACATGCACATATGCACACATGTACACATGAACACATGCACACATGCGCACATGCACACATGCACACAAATACAGTCTTCATTACAGCACACACACACACACACACACACACACACACACACACACACACACCATCAATCCAACACATACTCAATAGTGGGTGAAGGTGGGTGACAGTATCACAAGGCAAACAGTCAATTCACACATGTCAGCATGCAGAATATGTGTTACTCACGAGCATGCAGTGCAAGTGTAGACAACCCTACTTAATAACATTATACATGGCTTTGATGCATGTGTGTAGTTGTTCAGTGAGTGGCTACACCCTGGAACACAATGTGTACATGGACACAACATTGCTGTGCATGTATTATCAGCTCGGCAATGTCCTGTGCATCATCACTCACAGGTATACATACCATGGCTGCATGTGTTATCTCTGTGACACATAGATTGCCATGTGTGATTACAGTGTCTGTGTCCATATCAGATAATAGTGGGCACAGGTGTAGCACATGCATGCTATGTACACACATGGGATGAGTGGTGAATGTAGACATGAAGGAATCCCAATGCTCAACATGGTACAGTGGTTATGGTGAGTGTGGGGCATATTGCATATATGACGGTGCCAGCCATGACATGGCATGCTACATGACTTCAACATTAAACACCACACATACCCAATGTGTGTCATGTGACCTATACACCCAATAGCATTCAATGACATATATGTGACACTTTGTACAGATGGCGACTGTTGTGCATATTGTGTATACTTGCATATGTAAGCACACACAAAACATGCTATGCATACTGTATATAGGTACATATGTTTGCACACACACAACATTGAGGTGTAAAGCAATGACTGCTTTGTGTAGTACTGTGGTCACTGTAACTGGATGGGGTGTAGTACCATGTGCCATCATCATCATGCATCTTGTGGTCACTCACAGCTACTAATGTGTGACAGACCACCACCTAGCATGCTGTACCTGAACTGCAGTGCTGTGGCTATGATCACAATTACACAGCCACTTTGTACATGGGTGTGTGAGGTACCCAATAGGGAGCATTGCCTAACACGACTGTGTTATGTGTTGAAGAGTGTTGCACAGCCCCATGATAGGCCTATACCCCTGAGGAACATCATGTGTGTGTGGATGACATGTGGGATACTGAAGTGTGACCTTACAGCGGGTGTGTGGTAACGCCATATGTAGCATGTTTTTGTGTACTGCGTATGATAAACATGTTATGTTGTGTACAGCTGTAGCAACTATGCCTATCCAATGTACATTACGGTGTTGCCACAACTGTGTCTGATGCTCTGTGTATTGCATGTCATTGAGGCAGCTACTGACATTACTGAGCTGTGCAATGTCTTACAGCAAACATGCATGGCATGCATTATGCATAGGTGTGTTACGTGTACATGGTCTACACCTCACCTATGACATGCACATTTCATTACCAACATTGCAGTTATACCACACTCACCAGCATGGATCGTCTGCCCTGCTGTCACACCAGAGGGACCTACAAGAATATGAGAGAGTTCATCAGTGGCCACAACTGTGGCATTGCTACAGTGGGTATGTTAAACTACAGTAGAACAACAGTCAACAGTCACAGGTGTAGAGATAATATTCCAAATATCAGTATTGCACAACACTAGGCAGTACAACTGCTAAGCACACAGTACACATCTCACGTAGACATAATCTAACAATACAGTTAACTGTAGTCTACAGATAGGGCATGTTACCTGCTCGCTCCATGTGAACATGCTGGGTGGCTCCAGCCTCCATGACAACACGTCAGAGGTTGTTGCTGCTGTTGTCCAGGAGCCACCACGCTTAAGAGCAGCTCCTCCACTTTGATGAGGGGGGGTGAATGGCCACCCCACCACCTGTGGCAAGCTGTTGCCTTTGACTATCAGACGCATGCCACCGAACATGTCTAATTAAATCACTGCAGTGATGGTGTACATGCTCATATGTCCAGTTATGCATGCCTATGTCATTTACCTGACGAACAAGATCCTGCCACAGTGCAGTCCGCTCTTGCTGGTGATGGCTGCTTTGTAAAAACAGCATTGTGTACTGCTGCACCAGGCTTTGCACAGTCTCATCTTCCTCTGCTGCTGTGTACGACGGGTTGCATTGGTGGGGCATCTGGCTGAACAAGATATGAACAATATGTGTGAGCGAGTCCTGTGGCACACTTTAAACCTTTAACCAAAAATATCACTTTACTGACATATATAACATCCATTTGTCTGTCAGAGGTTACCCAAGTTCAATACCACTTATTGGTTCTCAGGCCACAACTGACTAACAGTGCCTGGCACACTCTATATATCACACCACTATACAACAGTACCCGGCACACTGTTTGTGACACAATGCACAAACTCGACACAGGGGTATATATCACGCCAATGCACAAACAGAGATGTCATCCATTGCAATGAATGTAAAGTACAGTTACAGTAGTACCAGTCAACCACCCTAGTCATTGATGCCATTGCCCTGCCTAACATATGTGTACAGTTGTTACTATAGGTAGCATACTGCTGTAACAGAGTATATATGTTGCTGGATACACATGTATACCCTGTAACATACATATGATTGCAGCCATGGTACAGGCATAATTACACACACATCAGACAAACATACAATGCACCACTGTATGCCAACACAGATGAGCATTACCTGTGTACCATACAGTACTGTGTGCCTCTACTTACAAACCCTTATGCCTGAGGTTTGTCCTCTATGTAGACTACAGGAAACACACAAGACAGTGTTTCCAAGCAATGTGAACACACACCATATTGTGCTGTTTAGGCCTACAGCTTTAGGTAGTGCTACAGTGTATATGGGAGTCGGATTCACCAGCAGTACCACTCACTAAGCATACATGTATTGCTTTAGCCTACAATGAGACACCACGGTCATCAACAAGGAACTACATCACATCGTATGCCATACTACTATGTCTGCCTAACAGTACAATACACATCTTTTGCTGGCATCACAGCTAGGATAGACACTACCATGTCAGATACAACTTCACACTAACCTATCACACCTTTACAGACCTTGCACACATTCAACCTTACATAGCAGGTATTGCATTCAGTATATGTGTGAGTGCATAGTGTCATAGGTAGGTAATATGCTATTGGCCCTAGGGCCTATAGCAGCCTAGCGATATGCTACCTGGCCTTTGACACACATGTACTTTGATTTCACTTGCCCCTGCCAAACAGAATCACAGAGGGGGTTCCTGGGGTGTATTACCAATCACCCAAACAATCATCAGGGGTATTTATGACAACTGCTAATGAGGAGCCTTGTTTGCTATTGCTAGGTGGGATATTCCAGTGTATGGCATATCTCTGAGATAGGAACCTATCCCTCAAGCATGTGCTGTTTAGTGAGCTGACGAGGTTTAGGGCCCTAGAGCGTGTATCCCGGAGGGATTGTGATATGTTGCCATGGTGGTTGTCACCCAGCTATGGGTGTGACATACCTTTGTATGTCCGGCAGAGGTCACCTCTGTGTGGCTGGTATGCAATATAGTCTAGATGTGGTTTTGTGAGTCAGTCTGTATAGGGCATCTGTTTGTGGCCAGTGTTACCCTTTGTGAGGTATGACTGTGGCCTTTCCACCTGCTGTAGTTGTCATGTGAGGTACATACCACACAGGGCATTGTGATGAGTAGAGGGGAACACTGACCTATATTTCCCTAGATGACACACCTGTTGTCATGACACATATCACACAGACAGATTACAGGTCTAGTGTGGCACTGTCTTTATCAAAGAGGTGGCTACTGTCCACCTGTGTCCCATGTTCCCTTATCAAACCTTTGGTGTTGGGTAGATCTCTACCTATGTGGTAGTTAATGGGTACAGTGTTTTGGAAAGGAGGAATGGCACTGCAGTATCAACACTTATCTACAGTCCATACCTTGGTCACCACATACCTGTTGCAGTACATATGGCCCCATGTCTCTCTCGCTCTCTCTATATATATGTATATATATATATATATATATATATATATATATATATATATATATATATATATATATATATATATATATATATAGATATATATATATATATATATATATATATATATGTATTTATATATATATAGATATAGATATATATACATATCTATACACATACATGTACACATCCATTGCTGTACACATAGATGTACATATTGGCACATGTACAGTCCACCTTTCATGGTGGGGATATCAGTTATGCGACAGTTGTGGGATGTACAGTTATGCGATTATATTGCACAGTGTTGTGCAGAATGCATGTGGGTGTCCTCAGCCCATGTAGCTTTAGCAGGCCTCACTGGCTGTAACACAGCAGATCTGACAAATCAGTCCCACAGCGTTTAACCAACACATGACATATATCAGCACTGCATGTTGTTTTCTATGCCACACACTACGACCTACATAGATATATGCACATAACAACCTTCAACGACAGATATCTGTCCACCCTTCACTAACAGTTGCAGCATGTCCCTTGCCCTATGCACATGTGCAGATACAGATAGATACATACTGCTGCCACACATGGATGATTTGCAGTGTGTAGAGTTCTCTTCAGGAACATCTACTTCATGCCAGCACATACATATGAGTTACATACCTTACCTTTGTATTTCCCTGCTCTGTCTGTTACAGTTTTGTAGGTTTTTTTTTTTTTTTGGTTGTTTGTTTTGGGTTTTCTCCCTCTGTTTCTCTCTCTGCTGTTTGTGTCTCTGTCTGTGTCTCTCTCTCACTCTCGCTCTCTATCTCCCTGTACCTGCAATGATATTATTGCATGTGTGGACAGCAGGTACAGCCTGCATTTCTAGGTATCTGCACTTGTGCATGTGACAGCCTCTGCACTAATTGCTGCCCACCATTCAGTAATTGCATGCAGCCTGCTGTGTGGTGATTGGATTACTCACTGTAATTGCAGCCCACTGCTATAAAATGCTAGGTTATCTAGGCATAGCCCTTTCAGCTTTCCAAGGTGGGGCCCATGCTTGTTTGCTCTGGACACCGTTGTGTCAGTCAGAAGGTTGGTATATGTCTCTTATCTGAAGCTAGGGTTGTAGCTAGTGATATGCATGTTGTACTCAAACCTGAATGTTGCTGCTTCCAGTACACACTTCTCAATGTAGATATGTACTCACCCCTCCAAATGCTAACACAGGATACATGGGAGTATGTACTTTCTTTCTGAATTAGACATTTAACTGCCATACAAATGTGATTAGTACACTGTATTCCTGTGGCACATGCAGTGTTTGTGAACTGCTATACTGTAATTATTACGTTACTCACTTCTGAACAGTTTGTGGTTTGTTTGTGTTGACATTAGCACAGGCTGCTCAACACAACTAGACATATTTCAGTACTGAGTATGCCTACCTACACCCTGGTTCTTGCCTGAATACACAGGTGTGTTGTACCTTTGGGTAGGGGTGCAGAACTGCAAAGAGCATTTTTTATTATCTTGTGAGGTTTATCTTGCTGATCATACAGGGTTGCTGTGTACCTGTTAGTCTATCAAGGCAAGTAGTCTGTCTGCTTAGCTCCCACCTGTGGACATACCCAGATGGTAGCTAGAGGTTAGCCTGTTATACTTTGTGCACCACACCAGTCTTTTCAGCACTGGCACATTGGCATTGTCACAGTTGGTTGCTAGCAGTACATGGCTACATCCTGTGATATTTCTGTGTTGTACTCCTACATAAGGGCATGCTTGTGGAAATCCTTCCAAAGCTATTTGCAGAGTGTGTAACAGCAGTAATGCTGATATGCCTGTGTGTTTCTGCCTCTGCCAGGCCTCAGATACTCTCAGGTATATATTTGAATGGCCTCAGTGAAAGGTACATATACGTTAGATACACCTGCAATATATTACAGACATATTGCAGTTGAGACTTTCTTGGGAATCAGAGCATATGTATACCTACACCTTTTCTGATGTGCAAGCAGTGTCTACTCTCACCTATTGACATTATTCATTACGTGTGATTCCACACTTGTCTGCCTAAAGTTAGTACTTTCCAGAGTGATTCAGTGGGGCACAGCTAACATTTGTTTTCAAATCAGGGACATCCCTGTAAAGCAGTCACAGTTGGGGTGTCTGGCCTCTGCCCTATTCAACTTTGCCAGTATTTATCCTGGTCTGATACTGTGTGGTGTTTGTAAGGTGCTACTGTAACATTATTCCCTGCTTGGATGGCTGGTTCTCTTTTCACAGTCATGTCATGCAATTCCACAACAACTGCTGGTAAAGACCCACAGAACAGGATTTGTGTTATACCATTCCTAATTTCCATTTACATTCCCTCATTGTAATGCATGATATATTTATTTCAGCACAAAGTTATCTGTATAGCTGCTGTGGCTTAGTGGTAATTCATGCAGTCTATTGTGTCAATGGTCTGGGGTTAGAGACTGGCAGAGGTCTTTTCTTTTGCTGCTGAGCAGAACAAGGGCCCTTCCATAGAGTGACTAAGGCACATTTAAGCAGTTGTAAGCAGGTTTGTGTGGGTTTGCGCGACACTTAGCTATGCTTAGCTAAGCGCACACATGGGCACACTCGCTTAAACCCACTTACTACCGCTTAAAAGTGCTTACTCCCGCTAACCCCTGCGCTAATTTCTTTTTAAGAAAAGAAAATGGGGAGATAGGAAAGTGGTGAAAAAGGGGGCACAAAGAGGGACAGACAGTAGGTAAACAAGCTCGGGATGTGCAGGACGGGTGTAGGGAAGGTCCATAGCTGCCCATTTCTTTACCAGAAACAGCTGTGAATATGCAATAAATTTGGAGTGAAATTTGAAACCGTCCACCCCTGGGAGAGGGGTGAGGACAACAAAGTATGTTGTACTGCCAATTATAGTTATCAGTTTACATGTCCAATGGACATGTGTGCGAAATGGGCAGCTATGTATGGGGTGTAATTTTTTTGTGGGTACAGTTTGCCTTTTTTTTTTTCAGGTGAGAGTGGAAAGTGAGGTAGAGGAAGTAGGTATCTTCAGGGAGGTAAACAGACAAGACAGACAAGACGCATACAGGGGAAGTGTATGACACATGGTGTGGATGAACACACTTGATGAGGTCGGATGTTTTGAAATCACAAGCCCATGAGCCCACAGATGGTAACAGTGGAACTGAGATCCCCACCCATGGGCAGTCACCACTGCACCTTCACAGCCCCAAAGGTGGCTGTGTTGGGGGATGTGTAGGATGGGCAGGCTCACCCGTGAGATGCACCACTCTTGCCTCGAGCTGGTGTAGGGGATCAGCGACTGAACACTGGATCTGCCTACGCACCACAGCCTAGACCCTTCGAAGGGTGACAGGTGGCCCTTCTCCACCCATGCTTGCATGGGGGGATGAGCCCCATCCCCTGCAGCGCTTCCACCCGAAGGTGGCACAGGACCAATGGAGGAGGGGAGACCGGGCTGGGCACTGGACCTGCTGGTGCCAGGTGCACTCATCAGCTGAAGAGGGACAGGTGGTTCCGCTTGGACAGGCCTTCACATACGTCCTGTGATTAGGTGTGTGTAATTACAACATAAACAATAGCATTCCAGATTAGTTGTAACAGCATGCAGTAATATTCCCATTAACCCAACACACCAAGGTTCCAACAGTTGAACAGCAAGCATAACACATGCATATATTGAATGACAGTGGATATTCCAACAGCATGCAGGGATGTTTGGTAGCAACAGGCCACCATGATTGTGGTGTTTGAACAGGGCACATGCATCAACGTGAATGCAAATATTTATAGAACAATAGGACATATGTGCCAACAAATATTTAAGATTACACATACCCATTGAGGTGTGGAATTGCATGGTTTATGCACATACAGTAGGGTGTAGAAAAAAACCTCGATTGACATATTATAATTATGTTTAGTCTACACTACATTCCTAGTGACTGCAGGTGTATATCCCCTACATGTATTATTACACTTGCCACCATGCATTAGGTTGTGTAATGGGTTTGGCTAGTTCAATATATGCCTGACATATATCTGACATACTAACTGTCCAAGATGCAGATGTTACTGCTACATATTCCTTGATTGCATTTATATTTCTTTATCTACATATCTGGATATTTTCACATGACATTTTCACTTCTATTTGTACAGAACCCTGCATTTCTTGACAAACACTCACATTTCTGTGGAACAAATTAACATGCTACTCATGTGCCAAATTTACTTATGCATGTCAGCCAGTAACTGACTGTTGAGGACTGTATATATGCTTCACAGCTACTAGCACTTCCATCACCCACTTTATATGGGACTGCACAACTCTGGGTTGCCAGCACTTTTTAAAACAGTACTATTTGTATAATGCAAGGGTACAACAACATTTCAAACTAAGTGACACAGACACACTCCGGGTTTTAGACCTTTATTAATGACATCACACACTTTTCCACAGGCTCACTCCTTTCTTTGTTATAACGGTGCATATGGAAGACATATTCAAGACATATTATACATTTATTAATAGGTTAGAACACTCTTTTTCAGGCTCACTCACTTATTTTAAATGACAGAACCTGCAGAGATATTATTCTGGACATATGTTACCTTTCTTAATGGGTTACTATACTCTTTTTCTGGCTCTCTGACTTTTTTATCTGACAGTACATGCAGAGGACTTATTCAGGCCATTTTATGGCTGTATTATTGGACTACAGCACTTTATTTCATGCTCTCTCCCCTATTTTATATAACAATATATGCAGAATAATCACTAACCTGTCTGGTGGCGCAACCTTAGCAGCCTATCTGCATAGGCTTGCTGATTCGCAGCACGGTCACCTGCAGCTGTAAAGTAAATAAAGGGATATTGAGACATACCTATCTGTTATACAGAATCAATTATCAATTCCTACATACTGCATTCCATAGCTACCTACTCAGTTGTGGGGCATCCTGCATCCCACGAGCCTCCTGTATCCATTGGTTCAGGCAGTCCTGCTTCCATCTCTTCAGGTCTGCATGGTGGTGACGGACCTGCTCACCAGTCCGAGGAATGCCTGTGACACTGGTGAGGTCATGAGCTAACCGGTTCCAAGTCTCTGCCTTGTACTCCGTCCCTTGGAACTGGCCCTGCAGGAGTCTTGACTCATGACGGTGGACAAGGAGCTAAACCATGTATTTCGACTCCTCGATGCCCCAACGTTGTGCTCGGAAGTGTGTACCCTCTCCAGCACCAGCCATTCTAACTGCAGATGTGAGCTACAATCAGTTATGGCGAGTATTCCCACATATGGGGCTTAAATATGCCGCATTTCCCGCACTTTTTTGTGATTGGCCATTTTTGAAAATTCTCGGCTGACTGCAGACCTGCCTAGTAATGGTTAATGGCTCCTGAGAGCACCCCGGCACTATCAGGTTTTACCTCATATCATGCATTCCGGCCCCAAAACCCGGACCATACCACAAAAGGAGGGGGTGTATCAATATTCATCAAGGATACCCACACCTCCAGGTTGGTGGCTACGCACGAAGCATCGGAAACCATCCAGGTGCAATTGACCATAGGCAAAACTGCTCTACAATTTGTAGCATACTACAGGCCACCCTCTCAAACTCAGGAAACCCACACAGCCTTCCTGAAGACACTGGAGGGTATAAATGTATCACCAAACACCATCATATTGGGTGACTTCAACTACCCGAATATAGACTGGGAACATTACTCAAGCCCTAACTTTCTAGCCCAAAGGTTCCTGGAGTTCATAAATTCAAATGCCATGGAACAACTAGTCACCGTCCCCACAAGAGGAGAAAATTTACTAGATCTCATCATCACAAACATGGGGACAAAATGCTCCACACCGGAAGTATATCTCTTTGGTGAGATCAGATCATAAACTAATCTCACTAGAAATCCACATCCCGCCACCCCAAACAAAAAGACCACAGTGAAGAACTTCTAAAGCAAACTTCACACTACTCAAGACAGGTGTGGTATCCTTCAAGGCCCCTGAGCCAATGGAAACCACAACCCAAGCTGCGGAAGCCCTTACAAATGCCTTCTATGAACACCTTCAGGACTGCATGGATCAGGCAATCCCAAATAAAACCAAGACTCTTTCCACCAAGGGCAAACATCCAGTCTGGTGGACCCCAGCCATAAACAAACTTTACAATAAGAGGAGAAAGCTATTACATGATAGAGCAAAATCCCAAAAAGGGAAGGAATCTTTGATCAGTACTAGCAAGAAACTACGATCCCTCATAAAATCATCCAAGGCCAACTTTGAAAAAAAAAATTGCCATAGATTCAAAAGACAATCATAAGGCCTTCTTCAGCTATGTCAGAAACCTGGGTGGAAACTCCCAGATATGCTCAGAATTCGTCCAAAATGATACAAAAATCACTGAACCCACAGACATTGCCAACATACTGGCAGACAGGTTCAGCGCAAACTTCACCTCCCTCTCCCCCCAAAAAGGAGAGATAACTATCCCAACAGAGTGTAGCCTCCCAGGCTTCTCAAATGCGCAGGTGAAAGCTGCTCTCTCTAAAGCTAAAAACTCAGCATCAATGGGACCGGATGGTGTCCCCAGCTGTGTGCTACATGAATTCAATGAAGAACTAAACCTGCACATAAGGCAGCTGTTTAATCTTAGCCTTACCACAGGATATGTCCCCAAGGAGTGGCGTACGGCAACTGTGGTCCCACTCCACAAAGGTGGTGCCTCTACGGACCCTGGTAATTACCGCCCCATAAGCTTAACAAGCCTGGTCTGCAAAGCTATGGAGAGGATCATAATGGAACTCATAAACAAGGACATAGGGGACTTGCAGACCTTGGACCCAACCCAGTTTTGCTTTGTCAAGGGAAGATCTTGCCTTTTGAACTTGGTCGACTTCTTCAAAACAGTTACCAAGGCCATTGATGAGGGAAAGGCAGTCCATACAGCCTACCTTGACCTTGTAAAAGCTTTCGACACAATACCCCACTCGGGTATCATAGAGAAACTTACCAGCTTAAATGTAAACCCATATGTCACAAGATGGGTTGCAAACTGGCTAAAGGACAGAACCCACAGAGTTAGAGTTGCTGGAGCCATGTCAGACTCCAAGCCGGTTACAAGTGGTGTCCCACAGGGCTCAGTCCTTGGCCCCCTAGTGTTCGGCATCTACTTCTCAGAAGTACAGGCAAACATAGAAGGACTATGGCTGACAAAGTTTGCGGATGACTGCAAACTGGGTGCCATAGTGGATAGTACATTGGACACAGACATCCTTCAGAGGGGTCTCACGGAAACTGATAGCTGGTGCCAAAGCCATGGCCTGAAGTTAAATGCAAAAAAGTGTATAGTCATACCCTTCGGGAAAAACAAGGTAACCCCAAGCTACCATATAGGTGGCAACCCACTAAACACAGAAGAGGTTATCAGGGACCTGGGTACCCAGGTTGACAGTGGCCTCTCGTTTGACACTCACGTTGCTAAAGTGGTTCGAAAGACCTTCTACATTGCCCATCTGATCATGAAGGGATTCACATCCAGATCAAGTGAGGTCATTGTTCCCCTGTACTCTTCACTTATCAGACCAATGATCGGGTTCAATGCCCCATTCGGGATGTATCTCACCTGACACCTGCAGCAATTGGAGAGACCCCAAAAGTTCCTCACCAAAAGGATAAAGGGACTCCAAAACCTGTCATATACTGCCAGACTGAAGAAACTCCAACTCTATTCAGTTGCATACCGTCTGCTCAGAGGTGACCTGTGCCTGACATACAAGGCCATGACCAACCCAGAATTAATGGACATGCTCCACCTCAAAAAATCCAAATCCACCAGAACCACTAGAGCAAGTGACTTTAAACCTTAGCACGGATATAAATAGGATGTGCTGGAGGGATAGATTTATCACCCAGAGACTCCCCATGCTGTGGAATAAAATCCCAGTCCATGTAAGGCAGAGCACCTCGCTGGCTCTGTTCAAGAGAAATCTTGACCGGTGGATGGGAGATTGTAGGTTTACCCCGGGAATCATCTCTGTGTCACTGCTGGACAGAGGCACAACAAACTAATGGGCACATTATTTCTAACATAAGGGGTGGCGTAAGCCACATAACTTTGGGCTAGGCTTATAAATGCCTTAGGACAGATAGCCTAGTATAAACCTATGAACCTATGAACCTAATACTAAGTATATGTATGTTAACAGTGGCTGCTTTTCCTAAGTTGTCATGGCTTAGTGGTTCTGTACTTTGATTATGATGTACAGAGTCCTGGGTTTGAACCTTGTCATTCATTTTATTTTCATACTGTCCAGACAGGCTAGGGGGTGTGGCTGTGTTTAAGCAACTTTGCTCTACATTGCTCCACGGTGCTCTGGTTGGCACAGCGCGCACATCCACGCAAACACATTGCACTGGTTAAAGCTTCATTTCGCTATGGGTGCCTCTATTGCACTGGGTAAAGTGCTCTTAAACTTTGGGCAACTCTATTTTGCTGGGTAAAGCACTATTAAACTATGGGCACCTCTATTGCGCTGGGTAAAGCGCTCTTAAACTTTGAGCACCTCTATTGCGCTGAGTATTTTGTTCACTGATACACTGGCCATTTCACTGCTTTTTACTAATATTTTAATCATATTTGTCAGGTATTATTCCATGTACTGATTTAAAACATAAATAAGAAGGTGAGTGGTGGGACTCAAACCGTGAATGCCTCTTCTTTGTGCGAATGCTCTACCATTACACTATTGCTATTTAGTGCGATTTGTATAAACATTCTTTTTTATGCTCTTCCATGTCGGAATTGCTAACTACTGCTAAGCAATGGGCACACCTGTGCACACATGCGCAAATACGGGCAGCTATTTCGGGAATTTAAAAAAAATAAAATTAATGTTTTACTTCTTATAACTGTGATGGGGGTTTACAATGTCAGGGAGTGTGGTGTTGGGTGCAAGGACATTTGAGCGGACTCACTCTTGTGTAATTTCATTTTCCTTTTCCAAACCTTGCAGGGGCGTGGACATTTAGACTGCTTGGCAGTCGGACACACCACCTGCTTTCCTACACGGTCCATGTAAGACTTACGGTTGAGTCAGCGTGCCCTCATGAATATTCATGGCACGCTGATGTCATATCGTTCAACTGCAGCCTCCGAGTAAGACTTATTAAGTCTTACACGGAGGATTCGTGAATCCGGGGGTCTGTCTTAAGTTCTTAGTCAGTATGTTTATGACATACAGTTTTCTTATGACTGGAGGATAGCAGTTATAATTTAATATGTTCAATGTCAATGTTTTTTTTAAGAGGAATGATGCCCTAAGGATAATATTGAGCCAGTCAGTTTTATGTCATGTGATAAAGTGGTGCTCATGTGTGGGTTCATATGTTCAAATCTTATTATTTTATTGTGTTTTACTTGAAGTATAACTGCATTTTGTGGTGAGGGAAATATTCTATCCAAGATGGTCATACATTGATGGATATAGATTGCCTAACTTCTGTAAGAAGCAGATGGGGAAACATTACATGCCAGTTTTAGTTTAGTGACTACTTTCTGAGTCTGCACTTCAACATGGTAGTGAAAGGTACCCATCTCCCAAGGATTTCTGATTGTTCACAGGAAGGAGGCAATGCAGAAGAGGGTCATCTATATGTAATAGATAAATATGGCATTATCTCTTTTTGGTGAAAAACATAAAATCAGTTGTTTTCTGCATTTAGAGGCAAGCTATATTTTTGAAAGCAGTGATATCATTTTGTACTGTAGTATTTAATTGGGTTGAAGATTTATTTTACTTAGAAATAACAATGACATTTGTGTTTAACATGTATTTAAGACTGGGTGTGCTCTAAGGCAAGCCATTAATGAACAGTAAGAAGAGTAAAGATGTGTTTTAACAGCTTTGGTATGCATACAGTTCTAACCGATAACATTTACTGCAACATAAATGAAGGCCAGATTATAGTCATGGTCTTTGTCAACACGATAAGGGATTTTCAAACCTTCAGCTATGATTTTCTTCTCAGCAATCTCAAAAGACTCATCGTTGGTGGGAACACAACTGTCTCAAGGATTGAACCTTTCAGGTTTATTACAATAACACCTCCGCCTCTTCTGTTGTCACTCTTGACACTGGTGTATCTCAAGGAACTATACCCGGCCGATTTCTTTTCTCGCTCTCTTTATTAATGATCTCCCTCTTGGCCTCTCAAATGTCAAATTAGTATTGCATGCAGATAATATTCTCCTGCTAGAATCCAGTAAAAGACATGGACCTACAAAACAAATTGAAAGATAACTTCAGTCAGCTCTCTAGCTTGCCCTTCACCAAGTCCCCAGTGTGGTAGGGATGAAAGCACTGAGTATTAAGTGTTTTTATTAATAAAGTGGATTTTAATTTAACATAGCCTGCACTTTTTCAGTTGGTATTTCCCCCTTACTGATATCAGATCACAAAGGTAATACTATTCCCAGTGTCAAAAAACAGAAATGCATAGGTCTGACATTTGGCCCTTCTCTCTTTTTTACTGCATACTGAGATGGTTTCACTTTTAAAATCTTAACTGGTCTAAAACTCTGTTACAAACTCAGGCATCCTTTGTCACCCATTGCAGGATTAGCTATAGTTATAGCTGAAAATATTATTTTTACCAAACTCGAATAGGGTCTCCCTTTCCTGGTGCTGCATTCAGCTAATAATATTTGTAGAATTCAAGTGGCAGAAAACTATGTCTGTAGATTCATACTTTTATGATACAATATTGAAAACATAGAGTGGCTATCTGTGACCAACAAGTTAATACTGCTCTTAAGTGCCCTTATCTTCAAGACCTTAAAACAATGTTACTACCCACTGCTTAGGCATGAGCTTAAAAACCATGAAAGCAGTTATGATCTAAGAAACACCCAGGATGTCAGGCCTAGCCTGATCCTTCCTCCATTTAGCAGTACTGTTGGAGGAAAAGTCTGGTCTCAACCTACACCTGCTACTTGGTACCACTTGCCTACTGAGTTAAACACCAAGACACCACTACAAAATTAAGAATGTACTAAAAGTCACCTTTCAAACCAACTATTTCCATGATAATGGTTAATCTACCTTACCATACTATGGGCATACAGCATTCTAGGCTGGCAAGAAACTCAACAGCATGATATAAAATGCTCTAATAATAAACAAGCACGTCTCTTTTGTAATATATATTCCACTAAATATCTTGCATTCTACTGTCTTCTCACCCAATGATCCTTCTGTATTTGTTTTTCATCTGTGATAAATGAGGTCCTCCCTGCATGTTGTAATTGTATCATATGTTATTTCATCCTTATAGATTTTAAATCTTAAACACTAGTTCCTGATTTTATGCTGTGAAACTACTGTATTTGTTGCTCACTTTATTCAGGCCATGGCTGAAATTGTTCAACATACCAGACTACTTACCCAGTTATCAAATAGTAATTAAATAAATAAATGCCTCCATAAGTAAATAAATAAATACAGGATATCTCACAGCTCCTTGTGGAACAACTTTAATGAGGATGCTTGCTTGTTTCTGAGTTTGATTATAATATTAAATAAACTACAGTTGAAAAAGCAGGAAAACCAACTGCGCCCTCAGCAAGAAACTCTGATTTCAGTATTATCTATGCAAAACTATTATGATCTGCTGTATAAAAAAACCCTTTTAAGTCAAAAGATATGGATCTTTTTAATTAATCATGTTCAGTGATTGAGAGATTATCATTTGTAAGAGTATTCAGTAGTAGTGGTAATGTATTAGTCCTGAAATCATCTTGCCTGTCAGTACTGATATATTTTGGCTGTATTAAAGAAATTACACATGGATTACTTTTAAATGATTTTTGTTCATTGATCTTTGTTTGCAGTCTGTTGGTAGTCATTCAGTCCTTTTGGTTAGATACTTTTTCAACATGGTGTTTTAACTGAATGTTTAAAACACTGATCCGAATAAATACACAGAGATCTGACTAACACTGTTTATAAGGCAAAAAAGAAACCCCCTGGGATACAAGTTAAACAAAGAACAATCAAAAGAAGAAAAAAATCTACAATGAATCCAGATAGCTGTCACTTTTCACACTTCTAGCAGGCTAACTGCTGAGCGTGACAGAGCCTACAATATTCAATTAATATTCAATGAAACAAATAAATAAAATGTAGTACTATTGTAAACAATACAAGTACAGAGAAAAGTGTACTTAAATCAGCTTGTATGTTCAGTTGATAGCAGGTAGATCATAGCCAGCCAGCAGCTCAGATGCTGAGGGGAAATAAAAATGGTGAGAGACCTGGGTACTCAAGTTGACAACAATCTCACATTTGACCATCATGTGGTGGCAGTGTTTACAAAAGCCTTTTACTTGGTTCATCTCAAAAGTAAAGGGATTGCATCTAGAAAAAAGAAGGTTATGACCTCTCTGTACTCCTCCCTTAGTAGACCTATAATAGAATATAACTCCCCGTTTGGTATGTACCTCTCCAAACACCTGCACCAACTAAAAAGACCACAGAAATACCTCACAAAGAGAATCCATGGCCTCTAAAACCTATCCTATGTGGACAGGCTTAAATTACTATCACTCTACTCGGTATCATATAGATTGCACAGAGGTGATCTGTGTGTCGCCTACAAGGCAATATCGGACCCTGCCCTATTAGAGATGCTCCATATCCGTAAATCTAACTCGTCGCCCATTACCCACTCAATAGGCCCAAAACTGATATGACATGAACAAAACCTGCTGGAGAGACAGGTTTGTCACCCAATGGCTGACAATCTCTGGAACAGACTTCCCATACATGTCAAACAGAGTACATCACAGACCCTCTTCAAACACAACCTTGATGAGTGAATGGGAAACCATACATTTTTCCCAGGGGTTCCTCCTTTGTCCCTCATTGACAGGGGCAACAGATGCTGTCTGCGGTTTCTGTTTTGGTGATAAACTCTTGGCTAGGGTTGTAAGGGCCCCAGGGCCATTAGCCTAGTAACCTCCCATGATCAGACTATTCCTATGGTAAAGACTGTGTCATATATTCTAGTAACCAACAGAAAAACTAACATACTGTAAATGTGGGAAATCTAGTTGTATGGCAAAATTTTGTACTATTAATAGCAATCTGTTATTTTGTGAAAACTGTAACCAGTGAAAATAATACTACTGATGAAATTCATCGTATGGAATGTCATAAACTGTTTTCTGAATAGTTAAGTCAGCATTCTGTTACTGTTCTATTGTATAATTAATTAATTACATTTAATGTCTTATTGATAGCAGAGAGCTGCAAGGACTGCTACACTTAGGAAATATGCTATGCTTATAAAAGCACAGAGAAATCCATACAGCTACAAAAAATACAGGGAAAAGAAGAATCCAGACCACATGAAGAGATATGTCAGCATACACATATGCAGAGCAGCCTGAAAGGGCACAGTACACAGAAGGAAATAAGATACACAGGCTGAGAGTGTTACAAAGCAGAAAGTAGAAATATCATTGCAGTTTGAAAGAATTTAAGGGGAGGGAGTAAAATGACTTGCTGAACTGACTCCTACTCAGAACATTTTACATAACCCTATGAATACAGCATCCACTGTTCCCTCTGTACACATAACATCCTTGTTGCAGAACACTGAGGATGTCATCATGTCAAAGATGCCTACACACATCATGAAACAGGGACCCTACATTATCCTGTACAAACCATCTCCAGACCATTAAATGTGTGATTGCTAATTTTGCCAAGCATTGGTGCATGTGTCACATATGGGCAGAGGAAGTATATAATACAATGAAACACATATGCACATACACACATACCCTTAGTATCTTCCACCACATAGCTATAGCAATTTTTGCTAAAATTGTATAATATTGGCTAGGATGTTATGTGCTCTTGACTGTTAGCCAAGTAATGCCTTATGATGCACTGAAGATTGCACATTGCAATGTTGTTGTTGTCCACATGTGCTGTGTTGAGGTGTGGATGTACTGTAGCCCTACAATATTTTATTCCAGTCTGTGATTTGAGCTACAATGCTGATGGCTGCTGATGCCATTTGGCTACATGTTTCTTCCATAGCAGCTGTAGCAACATGCCTCCTGAGGACTGACATGGGTAATGCTATTTACATTGTTGCTTTACTAAAGCATGTGTTCTTGTAGTGGAGTATATCAACATTTTACACAGTTCTCATTCAACCATCACAGTGACTGCTGCAGTATGGGACAGGTGTGCATGTGTATATCTAGCATCTGGAAATATTATCTAACATATAGCAATATTATGTCATACTGATTACACAAACACATTTGTCTGGGTTCATCCACATGCTGCAATGTTATATACATAAACATATGACATGTTCAGATTTACTTGCAACCTCGGGGGATTCATTGTATGTACAATTGTGTTGCTATTCACAGGTATTATTCACATGTTCCACAGCAGCATTGTGTGACTGTCAGCATTTGTGTCATTAAATGTTCTACATGATCAGCATCCACCTCAGTTGCAATGTGTCCATACATGGTGTCAGATACTTCACCCACACATTTCTACTGATTAACATGTAGGCATTTGATGTTCAGCTGATGTAATGACATGAAATAGGTTGAGTTATGTGACTGGTCATGAAAGCCATGGATGAAGGAAATACTCTGAAGCCCATCTAATTTGACCAGGCAAAGACATTTGACACAATTCCCCACTCAGTTATTATACAGAAACTCTTTCAACTGAGCATAAACCCCTACATCACAAGGTCGGGAGTCAAATGGCTCACTGACAGGACACATACTGTCAAAGTGGGTGAATTCACCTCTAGCAAGAGGCCAGTCACCAGGGGCATACCACAGGCTTCTGTACGAGTCTCTTTCTTGCTAAGTTTGCAGCTGACTGCAAGTTGGAATCAATCATGGAATCCACAAATGATACGGACATACTGCAGAAAGGATTAATGTTCACAAATGCCATAGCCATACAGAGAAACAAAATATAAAAAAAATCATAATTATTCCCTATGGCAAAGCAAATACCCCACCTAATTACAATATAGACAGCACCCCCCAGGGGTAGACCCAGTGGTATGTAATCTGGGTACTCTGATTGGGACTAATCTGAAATTCCACCACCCTCTGTCCACAGTGGTGAGAAAGTCTTTCTATGTGGCACAACTCATAAATAAGGGCATGGCATCCAGATCAAAGGACATTGTAATTCCATTGTTGTCTACCCTCATTATACATATAATTGAGTACAATGCACCCTTTGGCATGTACCTCACCAGACATCTGCAACAGTTAGAGCAAACCCAGATTCTTCTCACAAGGTAGACGCAGGTTATAAAAAACAAGTCCTACACTAAAAGATTGAAAGCTCTATCACTGAATTCTGTTTCCTATAGATGACTAAGAGATGATCTGTGTCTGGCCTACAGAGCAGTGATCAATCCAACCTTGATGGAAATGTTACACATTCTTAAAACAAAGTACATGAGGGTCACTCATTCCAAAGATCTTAACCTAGCCTCTGACATAAATAAATCATGTTGGAGAGATCCATGCGTCTATCAGAGACTGCACCTTTTCTAAACCAAGCTTTCCATTCATGTAGTGGAAAGCCCTTTCCTGACCTTCTTCTAGTGCAATCTAGATCAGAGGATGTATAATCATAAATTTACTCCTGGAGTGGTGCCCATGGCCTTCATGGACAGAAGCAGTCAGTAGTACATACCATAGCATAGGCTCATACCTCCGTGAACTTCGTTCAACTAGCTATGATAATTGTTAAACTTGTGTTAAATCCAGCTAGGCTTCTATGGGCTTTTGGGCCATTATCCTAGTACTCTCCTATGAACATATGCACCTATGAAGTGCAATTGTAGCCTATGTATAGCTATAGTGTGACTGCACTGCATCACGGATGTACCACTACATCACATCATTATTAACACTTGATAGCTTGCATGAACACATATGGATGTATGTCAGGATTTAGTGTTAGTATAACATTTTGAATGGCAATGTCAGGTTGACAGTGATCATGTGTCTGATGTCTTGAGTTTGGACATGTGCTTATAGTGGGGGTTCCATATATTGTTTCATAAGTGTTCAATATTACAGTGGCAGCTTCCTCAATCATTGACACTTGACTTTACACTGCTGTACTTTCTGTGCACACAGGCATACTTGATGCATTGCCATCATTCTCACTTACTGCTGTGCCATTCATTATAACTGATAATTTCTTAATTCACACATCAGTCACAGATGCTTCAGACAATGATCTATTAGTATTACATGTGTCAGATGCATGCAGTACCCAACTGTGTGTAAGAATCCACTTATTATAGTGTGGTGTTTGTATGCATTTTTATCCATATGGCCAATACCTATTTCAGCCAGGGATGCTTTAGTCAAGTGTATCACATATGTCATGGTGAGCTTCCACAAATCTGGTAGGCCAGACATGACAAATCTTTGGGATGTATACCTTTAGGATTTGACAGTACAAACTTCCCTTCAAAGTGTTCTAATATATGTTTGTATGATACATCTTTCTGTTTTTACCCAGTAAATACACAGCTCATTGATGACATTGATTGCATGGGTTTGATTCTTGCAGATGGTTATTATAGCTTATGTGTCATGAAGACCTCTCAACTGATCATGATTGGCCTGATTTCAATTTCACTTGTAACACTGTGTATGCTAAACCATACAAAAATTAGTCATTTTTGTGGATGGGGTGGTGAATTCCACTTACACAATACTGACAATCATTAGAGTTGTATACGTCTCTGTTCCTGAAGAACATGTATAATAGGTAACACTCACATATTCTGTCAATGTCACAGATTAATGTTCATAATATTGCAAACGTGTCTATGATTGTGCCTGTTTCTCACTACATTTGTCCAGGAGTCTGTTGCTATATGTCCCTGATTGTTTGAGAGTTATGGTGACATGTCAGGCATATTCAAGCAAGTCATTTTTCAGATCTTTATAATATACATATACCCCCTACTGTATATACTGTCTCTGCTAAATGTACTCTCCAGTGAGCATGTCAGTGATGCTTATATCCCAAACTCTCACCTTCAATGACATGCATCCTTGTGTGACCATCACGTATATACTATAAAGTGTCTTTATATCATAATATACTTGCCAGGAGGCGTAAATAGCAGCACGTACAGTGCAATTTACACGTGTGCTTAATGTCATGTTACTGACCTGCGCTTGCAATGTGCATAACTTTACATTTCTTATTTTGCGGACATTGACATATTCATCATGCCCTCTTGCTCTCATACATGTCTGTGCCCATTTTCATCAGCACACTTTCTCTGCCCAGTGCATATTTCCTTGTATTTCCCTTTCCACTTTAACCCACCCCCTCTGTTATTTCATTATTCAAATATTTTTTTATTGTACATTGCACTGAGTACACTTTTCTTTATAGTGTTATTACTGGTAGTATTGCAGTATTTATAACTCTGTTAGTCAGTGGAACTGTCTGTACAATCTCACTGAGGACGTTTGCTTGTAACTAAACTTGAATTCTTCCTCTTTCTGTGCTCATGTTGCTCTGCATGGTTTCCTGGCCAGCGAAACTGCTGCTGGCTATGAAATTATGCTTGTATTTGTGTTAGCTCAATGAGCAGCATGAACATGTGATTACCATTGTTGCTCACCGAGCTAACTCATAAACTCCATGTAGGCTTCACACAAAACATAGACAGAGTTTATTTACTCCCTAGGAAAGTCTATGAAAAAAATCCTGCCACAGTTCAATATTTTCAGTTCTACTTTAACACTGTTTACCTAACATAACATCATGTTGGGGATGGGAGGAGGTTTCACAGACAAATACATGTCTGAATGTCAATGGAAGCTTTGTCTTGACAATTTCAATGAAGAAATAATTCCATCAAAGAAAACATACACAGCATTAACCACCACTGTAAATAAAGCTACTATTACAACACATGATAAAATTAGAACACTTAAAATGTGTGACAAATCACTTTAAGGCATAGTGTGATGATGTGAGGTAGTGCCAGTTAATGCCAGAGAGAGTACGGCAGTGCATGTGTAACATATGTTATTTGTATATCAAACTGATTTATACAGATGCTTGTGTTAAAAATGTATTTGTAGATTTGCTTGTGTTAAAAATGTATCAACAGTGGGTCCTGTTGGACAGAAAAGAAACATACATTCATATCAGACTGTACTGTTGTAACTTAGGAAATGTATATATGTTAAGAGTGGATTCTGGAAGGGAAGGGGTTAAGCTCAGCTCAGCTTACCTTAAGAAAAATTGCCAGAAATTAAATTACTTCATTTAGGCCATAAAGATGTTATCTCACAGGTCTGAATGCAGCCAGAAATGCAATATTTGGGAAAGGCCTGGGCTCTTATTGTCCTTAATGACAAACTAATTGCTATCCTGGATACCAAAGAATGTCTTGTTAGTCTCTGCAAGGAAGGATGAAAGTTTGGGAATTGTTTTACAGTCTCCAGATTCCAGATGCCTTAGCAAAGGTCTAGGTGTATATTGTGAAACATCTGTGCTAGATCTTGGTTCAGCTTCTAGTCAGGGGGGTAGTGTGGGAACCACAGAGTTAGGTGACCAGATGTGATGTCATTCTATAGCCAGCACTTGAAACTATTTTAGATTCTAGTGAGAGATGTGATAGTGACACTCAACACTCTGTTTTGGAGAGCCTGACAACAAAGACCACTCACCCACTTCATCTTGCCTTGCTTTTGTAAGCAACTTAACTAGGGAATGGTAATTCTACAATGAGTAACAAAAATATAGTGAGACTAGTTAAATATTATTTTTCTGTATCTGAATCTTTCCATATGTATTGTTTTTATATATCCTGTGAACTGAAACTTTGGTGTTTGTTGTTAATATATATATATTTAGTATTTTCATGTGTTATATTTTATTGTTTATTATTAAATATATCTAAATCTTTCATCATGACTGGTCTTATAGAAAACAGTTTAACCTATGAGAGTAACTGCATTTATTTGGTGACACTGTGGGCTTCATGTTCCTAAATGTCTTGCTGCTTTCTTAACATTAACATTGTATAGTATTCATTTTAGTAAGAGTAATTGGGTACACTGGTATGAGCCTTAAAGTAGCTGGCTTGTGGCAGTGAATCTATCTTATAGTCTGGGTAGAAATGGTATAGCTGGTAAGTCTGGTAAGTCTGTGCCATCCATTCCCAGATGTGTGTGTGTGTGTGTGTGTGTGTGTGTGTGTGTGTGTGTGTGTGTGTGTGTGTGTGTGTGTGTGTGTGTGTGTGTGAAAATCAAATCTCAAAATGTTTGTGTGTCAGCTACTTGGAACAGGGACAGAGAGCACTGTTTTCTGCAGAGAGAGTATAAAAAAGGATATAGCTATACTTCTGTAAGAAACTGATAGTGGAAATACAGCAAGCTATGCTATTGCATCCAAAGTAATATTATAATTCAAGTGCTAGCCAATTTTTCTTAGGTAGTCTCAACAAAGACAAACTGGAAATTAAATGAGGATTTGAGAAGTTGTTGATGTTTTGTATTTTGGAGTTTGCAGCAGGAACTACTAGGACATATGAAAAAAAATGAAATTTTGTGTAGTTCTGAACAATCTTCCAGTTTTGTTTTCTACTTACAGCATGTTGTGCCATTCACAAATGCACCAGTTTGCGGATATCATAATTGCGAGCACTGCAATTAGCTTTAAGATTCACAAATCACTTCATGTCTTGAATCCTCATATTACTACCATGATCATGTATTGAACCCTCATATTAATATCATATTTCATCTAATTACTTTGATATTTCAGAAGAATCGGTTGCTTTTCAAGATCATGAGTTGTAATACTGTTCTACAGATTTTCAAGTTTCACATTCATTTTTTACTAGTTCATATCAGGGTCAAAAACAGGTAAATTCTCAGTGATCAAGTATACAATGGCTTTAGCAATTTCAAATTATGTTTAAATTAGCTTTGTGCATTACTACCACAGGAACCTATACTTTAGTAACAATAATTACTAGCATGTCTACAGGCTAAGAGACGTTCCCTGAAAACTCTATATCAAAGCATCACTGAATGTCTATCCATTTTTTCCAGCAAGAAATGATAATTTATTAAGATTTGAGCTACATATAACAATTGCTTCAGATTGTTCAATACAAAAAAAGCTGTTCATTCTCTCAGCCACTGTTGTTACTGTTCATATGTTAAAGGGAACATGTATATTAAACCGTAATAAAATAAAACAAAGTAAAATAATGGTTGACCACACAAGATATTTAAACTCTGACAGAATCGCTTAGCTGGTCACCGGTCATCCCCAGAACAAAGTGCTCTCACTCTGCCAAACTGTCAGCTTCTAATATCTGCATGCCTGGATAAAAGAAAAAGGAAAATACACCTAACGCTACCACAGTTCCTGCTTGTTTGGCTGCCAGAATCATCCCTTTATTGTTTAATATTTGAGGCCTTCCCCCAGAAAAGCATAAAGACTGAGACTTGATCTGTTAAATGCATTGATATCAAATACAGGGTGCCACAGCTATGGCTACTTTCAACAGATGTTCTGTAGGACACATTTATTTATTGTGTTTATTTATTTATTTTAACTAAAGCAATATAATGCCTCTTCACTTAAAAAATAAGAACGAGATAAATAAAAAATAACCACTTGTGCCCCCTTTCAAAGCAGACACAACTGCAGTGCCTAGGGAATACCCTGGAGCTGTGGACTGTAGGCCATACAAATATTCCTTATGATATTCCCCTACTGGATGAGTTATGTGAAAGCAGTGGAAAGAACCTTCTTTGTGGTCATTCATAGGCATATGGCTGATGAAGTTTCAATACTGATGTCTTCTCAAACACTCAAGCAATAGACACTTTGTAGATTTGGGATATGCAGCTCATGTTGGTAGTTGCTGCAGAAAGTTAATATGACTTGTAATACCTGCGGCACAGAGTTTGATTTCCTCAGCCCTCTTTTGCCTATTGTGTGACCTTAATGAAGTCATTTAACCAGACAGTACATGGGGACAACTGAGGACTTTGTTATGTTCCTTGGAATTCCCCAGAAGTGCAAGCCTAGTAATAATCTATGTTCATGACTTTTGAAAAGGGTGAAACAGAAAAAACTAAGACAAATCAAACAAAAAATAAATAAATAAAAACTGTTTAACACTTAAATTCTAGAACTAAAATGTCCAGTACTTGAGAAATGTATTTAACAGACAGTTGTGCTCTAAAAGCACAGTATGTGAAAGTAAGAAGTCTGATGACATTACAAAAAGGAATAAATGAAGCAAGGTACACAATCACAATAAAAGTTGGGTTAAAATGATAAAAGTAAGTCTTGCATACAATACTCATACTGTTTCAGAAGCTGTCCCTTATGGGTTCATAAGATCATAACTAAATATTAGACTAGCTGCCTCTGCAGACCATTTTAAGCCTAGCCAGTTTCTCATTTTGTGCTCTAATTAACCTATCCCACATAGTTAGAGATTGGCCTCACCCATCCTAAGGTCAATAATTATATATCATCCCTAATAAGAATAAATGGAATTACACCATAAATAAAATGAGGGGACCCATGCATGGGATAAACCATATATGAGCTGCCTCTGTCTGTTATTAGTATAGGAAGCAGTTCTGGAATATATTTTCTGCTTCCCATCCATAGATCCAAGTTGTGCTTAAATATTGACAGGGATGGACTTTTGCTTTATTTGGATGGTGATTCTGTTCCAGAGCTTATTTGTTCTTATAGATTGTTTTCTTTCTACCTATTATGAAAAAAGCTGGTGTAGAACAATGAGTGAAACTTTATTCTGTAATTTGGATGGATGCACACAGGAATGGCAGGTGGGATGCACATAGCAAGCAATGTGGAACTCATACATTCAAGATGGAAATATTTTTGGAATCAGGCAATGTTAACAAACTGATAATATATATCAAGCTTGCTGAAGAATTTGAAAATGGATGCCATTACATTTGTAGAATCAAGTTCTCACCCAGTGGACTGTCATCACTGTCACCTCACTGTTCTAATGGCTGCAGTGTCTGCTGTCTGCATCTCCTTGTGTTATTTAATGCAATGATGGAGAGCAGTATCAACAGATGACATAGGTGTGCACCAACAGTGCAATGCACATTCCTATGCACCATCCCTGGCAGTAAGTCATGGCTGGTAAACTCACCCCTCTGCCACTGCTCCTGAAGGGAGCCACAGGCCTATCCTCCAGGCCAGAACTGCCCGAGGGGCCAGGTTGTGCAGGGGGTATCAGAAGGGGTGTTACCAGGTACTGCATCAGATGTGCCAGACAGCGGAGCTGTACCTGGTGGAGTGTGGGGAGGTTGATCCCGTGGGACAGTCCTACTCCATTGTGCTGTGGGAAGAACAAAAAATTAAAAAGTAAACACAAAAAACAAAAAAGAAAATAATAACCCCCCCCAAAAAAGATAGAGAAAACAAGGGAGAAGTTTAGTAATTTCATATGTGACATACAAAGCATTGATCCAATTATTTTATTCTATTCTGTTACCTTTAATTTGAACACTATTTTATTTTATTTTATTTTTATTTTATTTTACATTTGTTGACCGGGAGGATCCGACTGGATGCATGTCCATTTTCAGCGGAGGCCCGGGGAGAAAAGCTCCAAGCACATGTTACAGAACATTTGACTGACAATGAAACAAATTATACATTCAAAATAAGAGCATTCTAACTTATTCTTTATAATTTATTTTAATGTAAGAGGTTAGTAAGGAGAATAGAATACTTATGAATTATAGACAGTTATGACAGTCTAGAATGGACTATCCCGGGTTTAGGCAGTGGCAGCTTCGTATTGAGCCCAGATGAGTTTTTAGCTTAGTTTTAAATTGACTTAAAGTAGTGATGGATATAATATCATGGGGAAGTTTGTTCCAAATTTTACCTGCAGCGTTGGTGAGGAGGAAGTCTCCAGCAGAGTTATTAGTTTTGTGAGTTTGGATTAGGAGACGGTTGGATGATCTCAATGGGGGATTATTACAAAGGGAAGTAATGCTTTGAGGGAAGGAGCATATTCTGGGTTATAAATGATTTTGTGAGTAAGGACTAGAAGGTTGAAAGTAATTAGGTTAGGAAGCTCAGACCAGTTGAGTTTTGCTAAATTGGAACAATGATGGGTCCTATATGGGGACCCAGTTACAAACCTTGCAATATGATTGTAGCATT
The DNA here is from genome assembly GCF_019279795.1 of Protopterus annectens. Lineage (NCBI taxonomy): Eukaryota > Metazoa > Chordata > Ceratodontiformes > Protopteridae > Protopterus > Protopterus annectens. The sequence continues at coordinate 1,148,282,031 of NC_056726.1, read as the reverse complement.
TTGAGAGTTTGTTCATGACAGTTTTACTTATGTTATGAAGTAAGGGGGACGAGTACAGGAGTGATGAGAGAAGGTGAGTCTGGGCAATGGCCATTTTAGCTTGGGGGTAAGGAAGCTTTTTATTTTATATAGAGAGCCTAGTTTCTTGTTAATGGTCTTAATCATTTGGTTTACGTGTATATCAAATTTTAGTTTGTTGTCTATGGTTACCCCTAGTAGTTTTGTCGAGAGGTCCGGAGAAATTATGGTCCCATCCTTTGCTTGGATAGAAAAATTAATGGGGTAGGATTTTTTTGTTGGTAGAAACAACAACATTTTAGTTTTTTTTGGATTGAGAATCAGGCGACGACTGGAGAGCCAGTTTTCTATTTTACTGAAAGTAGACTGGGTTAGCAGTTGTAGATCTGAAGGGGTAGTACCAGAGCAGATTAATGTGGAATCATCAGCATATTGTATACAACTGGCATTAGGAGTAACTGTATGCAGATCATTGATAAAAATGGAGAATAATAGCGGTCCTAGAATAGATCCTTGAGGTACTCCTAATGTGTTGGGTAGTAGCTTAGAGAGTTTAGTCTGCCATAAAACTGCCTGTTTTCTGCCAGATAGATAGGAACTAAACCATTGTACAGCAATGGTGTCAAGACCTAGTGAAGGCAATGTATTGATTAAAAGTTTATGATCCACCATATCAAAGGCCTTTGACAGATCCAGAAATAGTGCTGATGAGAGATTGTTATTATTACGATGGGAGTTTATGGTGTTAGAAAAGACAAGGAGGGCTGAGGTGGTACTATGGAGAGGTCTGAAACCATGTTGGGTATCAGCCAGTAGTTGGTTGACCATTAGGTGTTGCATGAACTGTTTCTGAACACATTTTTCCATTATTTTGCTAGAGGGGAAAGTATGGATATGGGCCTATAGTTAGAAAGATCAGTGGAAGTGCCTCCCTTGTGGAGAGGTATTACATATGATATCTTCCAGATCTCGGGGATAATGGCCTCTGCTAAGGAGCGGTTGATGAGGATTGACACTGGATAAGCAATTACGTCAGCTGTTTTTTGCAAATATTCAGCTGGGAGTTGGTCGGCTGAGAGTGTGGAGGGTTTTAGTTTTTTAATTAATTTACAAATAAAGGAAGTTGGAACAGGTTGAAAGGTAAGTAGGGGAATATTTTTAGTGTTAGAGGGTCAGAGGTCTGAAGGCTAGGAGGTAATTGATTAGACAGAGTTTGTATTGTCTCAGTGAAGAAGTGGTTAAAACTATTGGAGACTTCGTCAGGGATTTATCAATGAGTGTGGCAGGGGCAGGGGTAGTGGTGCGACCAGGATGAAGAAGATGATTTAATCCAGCCCAGAATTTTTGTGGACAGTTTTGGTGGTCAGTTTGCAATTTACAATAGAATTGTCTTTTATCTAGTAATATTTGCCTTTTAGTTTCATTCCTAAGTTGTCTGTATTTACTTTGGTCCAATGGGAGTTTGGAAGTACGCCAGACAGACCACGCCTTATTTCTAAGTTTTATTTTCAATCTAGTTTCTTTTGTAAGCCAAGGAACATCTACAGCTTTGGTTTTCTTTGAGCGAGTGGGTGCATGAAAATTAAGAATTTCTAAGAACTTTTGTTAAAGTAAAGCACAGCTTCATCTAGGGGTAGATGTTTTAGTAATGTCCAATTACATGAAGTCAGTTCTAGTTGTAGTTTAGTTAAGTCAAGTTTCTTTTGTTTCTAACAGTTCTGATTGTGGGTTGCATGGGAATGGCTATCTTATGCTTAATTATGTAGGTGAGGTGGTGGTCACTTAAACTATCAGGAGGGTACCAGATGAGTAGTGATCGGGTCCTTATTTATTAGTACCCAGTCGAGTATACTGTCTTTCTGGTTAGGTTTCCCTAGCCTAGTTGGAGTATTAATAGTTTGCTTGAAAGAGTAAAGGTTAATATGTGAGGAAGGAGCAGGGGGGCACAGGTATTCCAGTCTATGTTAAAGTCTCCAAGAACTAAGGTCTCTTGGGGGAGGTGAGACGATATCCAATGAAGGGTGTTTTCGAGGGTTTCTATGTTATTTCCTGGGGGAATGTACATACAAATAATATAGATAAATTTATTTCTATTAATTTGAAGTTTGGAAATTAGTATTTCTGCATTGTTAATTTGAGGTGGTTGCATAACATCAATAGATACAGTTAGATTAGATTTATAGAGTATGGCTACTCCACCTCCTTTCTTAGGAGCTCGGTCTCTACGATGAATATTGTAACCTGGGATTAGTATCTCATTATCGGTAGTTGTAGGTTTTAGCCATGTTTCGGTTAAACACAAGATCTCAGGGGAAAGGTCTACTAATACCGCGTGAAGTTCATGTACTTTGTTGTTTATGCTTCTGATGTTCAGACGACAGGTTAAAAGAGAGTTAGTAGGACGGGTAGTAATGGGGTTGGAACTAATATCAATGTAGGGAGAGGACTGCTGGTCATTGCTGGTGGGACCAGGGTTGGGGTGTATATCGCCATGAGGGAGCAGATTCAGTCTAAGTTTGGAGATAAGTTTTAGGAATTTGTCTAGAATTTTGTAAGAATGTTTAAGTTTGGGGCTGTTATTTCTAATTAAGGGTTGTGCCTACAAACTCCTAACAAATACCTTTGTTTGCTGTTAAGACTACCCAGCTCCTAACAGATGCACAATATACTACAGATTGCAGTAACCAATCTTTGATGTGTGCATACATTGCATATATGCATGGTCCAAATATAATGATTACAGTTTATAGAAAGCCAGGGGTGACACTGTTTTACAGCTCTGACATTACATTGCAATACTGATGAAACCTTAACAGTACTGTATATTTGTGAAGTGTGGATTTTAAAGGCACAACCCTTAACTACTTTGTAATAATGAGCTGTTGTTTTGCCCTCCAGCGTAATGCATGCATACTTCCCTATTACAGTTAAGAAGTGAACGCTCAACCTGATACAACCATACAAGTAACAAATAAACATGTCATAACTTTTACTGCTAAAATAACCCAACTGTTGGGATTCATACACACCACATGCGTCTCACATCCATGCCAATCTTGCAGTATGGGTTCGCACATTCAGTTACCAGTCTGTGATGGCTGTGGAAAAAGCAGAACACAATAGAATACTATTAAGCATACCAATGCTTACTATATCCACCTTTTAACTCTGACAACTACTCTCTCTAAGTGATATTTACACACCTGTGGGGTGCCCCCAGTCCTACATTCCTCAATCCAACAATCAAGGGTATCTCTCTTCCTCATCATGAGGTCTCTGTAGTGGTTTCTACATTGTTCATCAGCATGGGGGACACCAGTAGCACTGAACAGAGCCCCAGCCAGACTATTCCATGCCTCTGTCTTGTAATCTGAGCCATGATAGTCCCTCTGCAAAAGCCTGGGCATATGCTCATTCACTTAGGAATCCAACAAATACTTTGGACTTTTGGATACCCCATCTTTGAGCACAGAATCTCCAAAACTCTCCCAGAACCCCAGCCATGCCTATCACAGATCAAGACCAATGTAGAATGATGTTTTCCTGCCAATTGTAGGTATTGCGCTTACTGGAAGTGCACACTTTCTGGATTTAGAACATTTGAAAGTGTTGCGCATTGCTTACCATTACACAAAAATTTTGCATGAGAGTGCACACTGCCAGAAAATGTGTTTGCAAAATGTCCATTAGTATTAATTGATTGCATCTGGTGTATGTTTGTGGCTGTCTAAGTCATATCTGCTAGCTGGGTGGCCCATTCATCCAATTTGTGCAGTGCAGCTCTATGCACAAATGAAATACATGTAGCCAAAGCCATTTGTGCTAAGCAGTGCATTAAGCAAACAGTGGTCCCATAAAAACAAGAAAAGAAAAAAGTATAAAACATGGAGAATTAGTTAAAATGTGAAAAATCAAAGTGTGACATACAAAGTAGAAACTGTTAGTACACATGAGATATGACTACATAGGTCTGGTTCCCAGCTCTCACTGAATTGCACTGTCACAAAACTGGAAGAGAATTTACCCATATTTGCCCCACAAACACCTCTGCAGCAAATATATGATGTATTTCCTCATACAACAAAATGTACGCTAAGACATTATCTGTTATTTGTAAATGTATTCTGCATAATATATTTGGATGTGGTGCACTTACTGATCAAACAACCTTCTATGACTATTCCTTGCAAATCTACAGCTGTGTCCAACCTTTCTGTGTTTCTTGGTCATTCATCATTTATCTGACCAGTACTTAGAGACATGCAGTGTGAAGCCAGTTTATATAATTTTCCTTAAAATGTGTGAAGATGTTCACTGGGGACAATATGATATGCAGTTGCCATCAAATTAATGGAAGGTTGGATGCCACAAACAAGTATAGACTGCTGTTTTGGGGGTAGAGAGCCGAGGTGGGTTCCTTTCATGGCACATGCAAGGGTATAATGTTCTTCAAAGGGGGGTGTAATGAGGCTGAGGTACTCTTATGGCACAAACAAGGATACGTTGTTCTTGTTTCTCTCTTTGTTTTGCATCCTGCCTGTTTGATCTTGTGAGGGTGGTGATGCTGGAAACTACTATGTGTCTCATTACTTTCTAATTTCTCTCTTATGATTTCCTATTACAAATGTATAGTGCTAAGCTGAGGGAATGCAAGGATCATCAGTACTTTGGGGAGGTATCAATGTGGGAATCTTTGAGGCCTGAGGCCTACTTCTTGCTAATGGACACATACAAGTCAAACAAGTCTCTGCTGTCACATGTGACATGAATTGCTGCACAAATCTCTCACCTTGTAGTTGCTTACTGTACCAAATGAAATGCAAGGACATGTCATAATATTATTATACAATACAGTACATGTTCAGGCTTTACCTTGTAAATGCAGCAGTTGACACAGTGTCAGTTCTTGGCTGCCTGTGATGCAAGCAGTACACAACCAATACATGGGAAGGTGAAGGCTGTAGCTTTGAGTTGAGGCCTGCAGAGGTCACAGGGTTCCTGTATTGTGTCCCTGTCCACCCTGTAGTAATCTGAAATATCCATGTCATATATGTTGTGATAAGTTAAATGTGGCCTGAAAACTCTTCTCTGTCTCAACCTACACCTACTGGCAGCAGCAGCATTGTTTGCAGCATGTAGGACATACAAATGGAGTTAAGCAGCAGCAGCAGCTCCTAACATTCTGTCTGTGCAGACTTTCTGTGTCTGTACTCCACTACCTTTGAAATCCACAGGAAAAAGACAGCATGGAGTGTAAATGGTTGCTTTATAACATCACAAATAGCTCCAGCAGATTGTTTGATTAGCGTGAAATTCAGCTGCTTATGCTGTAATTAGCATCTTTGAAACACAGCCTAGACAGATACAGTCCATTAATAATCTACTCCATTATAAAATGCAAATGGTGAGCTATCTAAACTGATGGTGAGAATATTTCTTACATGTTCAGCAAAGCAAGATATTCCCAAACTATCTTTACAGAAGAGTATTGAACTCCAGCAGGTACGCTGGCATTTTTTTGCCTACATAATGCATACGCTGGAATATATTAATGAATAATGTGAAACAAAGCCTTTTACACTGTTGTCTGTATGCATTAGTTAACAGTGTACTGATGGCATGTCCATGTTTGTCAAACTATTTCAGAGGTACAAATGCTTGACGATACATGAAAATAGTAAGCTGTGTGATACATATGTACACATGTTTCAGGGATAGGTTCTTTGAATGAATGTTTAGCTATTTAAATGTGTTTTATTAGCAAAATGGTTCAATTTCCTGTTCTTTAGTGGGTGGGGGAAGCAAAGAGAAGTTACTGTTATGTCACTAACTAGAATGTTCTTTTGGTGTGTGGCACTGCTGAGTTACTAGTATGGCACATACAACAATGTGTTGCCCTTGCTACTCTCCTTGCTTTGCATCTTGCCTGTTGTGAAGTATTTCACATATGTCATGTGTGTTATATTTTTCCAGTGGGTATTACTGACTGCCTAGCTTAACAGTTTTATCTGGTAACAAGTCACTTTCTAGTTATCTGATAGTTATGTGCATTATCATTCTGTTGTGCTTTAGGACCAAAAATGCCATTGAGGCATACCTCTGAACCTGGAAACATCAAACATCTGGACAAGGCCCATGAAAAATAGGTACAAATCTGTATGCTGGTTAACATAAAATTTGCATACATAATTATGTAACCATACCCACTACAATGGAATTGTGGGATACCAACTTGCAAACGCAAACCGAAGAACAGACAACCAAAATATGGCACCAGAGTCCCCCTGTAGTTATTCCAATGTCCCATTACCTGGTATGTATGATAAACACTAATGTATGCATACTGCTTTACTTCTACAATGATTATTTAAATTTTATTTTTACATTTTATAGTACAATGCACAAACACTAATAGTCATCTGTTAAACAAAGCAATACTGTCTCACAATAAAAATAGACTTAACATTAAAACATCTCTGCCCTTGAAACTCACATTTGTTGAAACAGCATTGAAACCAACACCACATCCAAAAAAATTGCATCTGGCGAGTGGTGGATAAAGATTATATTTGGGTTGTTTTCAAATCATAGGCCCCTTGTACACAAAACAAGAAACATACATGCATTCTTTGGTACACCTTTCTGAATTTAGTAAATTATATTCCTTGTATAATACAGCACACTTGTTAGACATTTTAAATTTATTGTTTGAACATTTTTCTAGTAGGCAATGAAGCAAAATGCATGAGCCAATAATGACAAAACCGCCCAGTTCAGAACATTTCCATTATAAAAGTCTACTTACACACACAATATATGTATATATATATATATATATATATATATATATCTATATATATATATAGATATAGATATATATATAGATATATAGATATATATATAGATATATATATATATATATATATATATATATATATATATATATATATATATATATAGATATAGATATATATTTATACACAAAATACCTTCGCAATGATAGAGCAATGGTTCTCTAATCATTGTCTCCTCCTTAACCCCAAGAAAACCAAACTCCTACTCTTTGCACCCACTCACATGTCCCCCTCCATTAACTTCACACTTACATCCAATAATGGTACCCGCATCTCCCCAGACCAAACCACTAAACTCTTAGGAATTACTATTGACAATCAACTAAAATTTGACACTCATATCAACTCTACAATAAAAACTACTAACAGAAAGCTTGGTTCTCTCTATAGAATCAAATCTTTCCTAACTCCCGAAGCAAGAACTAGTATAGCTATAACCCACTTAATCTCTACACTACTATATGCTTCCCCCATTTTCACTAATCTTTCTAAGTATAATCTCAACAAACTAACATCATCATATAACAACATTGCCAGATTTGCTACAGCTTCTCCTTATAGGACTCATCATTGTCTTAATCTTAAAAAACTAAACTGGCTAGAATTACCCTACCTAATACAATTCTACCAACTTACTATTGCCCACAAAGCCCTTTATCACCCTAACAACACTCCTATGCTCTCCTCCCTCATACAACCCTACAAAAATCTGAAAAACCTATGCTCTGCTAACAAAATACTGATTCTAACTTCCCTATCAAATAACTCAGCAGGTCTCCAACTCAGTTGGCAAAATATGGAACCAACTTCCACAAGACCTCACTTCCCTTACTTCACTCCCACTATTTAAAGCTAAACTAAAACTCTTCCTCTCCAACCACTGGCTATGCTCTTGTAACAACCCTGGCTAATCATTCTTCCTTCCTGCCATCTCTTCCATTCATCCCCTTAGTTCTTTTTCTCAATTCTTGCTCTCTGGAATATCCTCTTCATTAGTGTCTCTGTGACATCTTCTTTAAACTGACATATATCTAAATTTTTTATCAATTCCTTTCAAACATGCAATAGCGTATACGAGCTCTTTACTTGAATTTTTTTTTTGTTCCTGCTAAGCCTCATATTCGTAGCCTCATATTGTACTCTAATGCATTTACAACTTGCAGTTGGTCAATCCATGTATTCATTGAAATGTATATTTTTTGTATTTCTGCATTTTTACATATTTTTATCTTGTTTTAGTAGTTGTAGTGGACCTTTTCTCCCCGGGCCTCCACTGAAAATGGACATGTATCCAGTTGGACTAGCCCGGTTAACAAATGTAAAATAAATAAAATAAATAAATATATATGTATGTATGCACACACACACACACACACACACACACACACACACACACACACACACACACACACACACACACACACACACACACTCACACACACACACACACACACACACACACACACATATATATGTATATAAATAGAAGGACAGTAGTTTAAGCCATGGGCATCTTGCACAGCTTCTCGCACTTAGTTTCAATTTCAGTTTTTTGGGGGGGGACAAAAGACCAAAAACCAGGGACATATTTTAAACATTGCTTGTATAATTTTGGAAAGTTCCTAGAACACAATGCTGTGTTACCACCATGCATTTCACTACCAAGTCTTGAATCCAGGACCCTGTGCAGTACATTCAGAGTAACATACCACTATGCCAAATCATCAGTTTCCTGAAAGATAAGAAGACCGAATCTTAAATGGCTATCATTTAGTGAATTCAGTTCTCACTTCTCACCATAGCTTTTAACCTCTTAGCACAAAACACTTGGACAAAGCCAATAATGGGGGAATGCATAATTCAGTTCTCACCATAGCTCTCAATGTCTTAGCACAAAAAACCTGGACAAAGCCAATAATTGGGGAATACAGCACCAAAATATGGGCAAATTTCAAATACTGATCTTATAAACATAGAAAATTGCTAGAATAAAATGTTTTGTTACCATTTATTTTCTGAAGAATATGAAGTCTGAAATTCAAATGCCTGTCATTATTTAGTGAATTCATTCCTTCAGTGATTTGAATAAGGGTGACATGCAGAGCTATAATAACTACAGAGGGATTAAATTGATCAGTCACAGCATGAAGTTATGATAAAGAGTAGTGCAAGCTACGTTAAGACGGAAGGTGATGATTAGTGATCCACAGTATGGTTTCATGCCAGGAAAGAGCACTACAGATGGAATGTTTGCTCTGAGAGTGTTGATGGAGAAGTACTGAGAAGGTCAGAAGGAGTTGCATTGTGTCTTTGTGGAATCAGAGAAAGCATATGACAGGGTGCCTAGAGAGGAGTTGTGGTACTGCATGGTCGGGAGTGTTAGAGAAGTATGTAAGAGTGGTACATGATATGTACTAGGGTAGTGTGACAGTGGTGAGGTCTGCGGTGGGAGTGACGGATGCATTTAAGGTGGAGGTGGGATTACATCAAGGATAGCCCTTTCTTATTTGCAATGGTAATGGACAGGTTGACAGATGGGATCAGATAGGAGTCCTTGTGGACTATGATGTTTGCAGATGACATTGTGATCTGTAGTGAGAGTAGGGAACAGGTGGAGGAGACCCTGGAGAGGTGGAGATATGCTCTAGAGAGAAGAGGAATGAAGGTCAGCAGGACTAAGACAGAATATATGTGTGTGAATGAGAGGGAGGATAGAGGAATGGTGAGGATGCAGGGAGTAGAGGTGGCAAAGGTGGATGAATTTAAATACTTGGGATCAACAGTTCAGAGTAATGGTGAGTGTGGAAGGGAGGTGAAGAAGAGAATACAGGCAGGATGGAGTGGGTGGAGAAGAGTGTCAGGAGTGATTTGTGACAGACAAGTACCAGTCAGAGTGAAAGGGAAGGTCTACAAGAGGGTAGTGAGACCAGCTATGTTATATGGGTTGGAGGCAGTGGCATTGACAAAAAGGCAGGAGACAGAGCTGGACATGGCAGAGTTAAGATTTGCACTGGGTGTGATGAGGGTGGACAGGATTAGGAATATGTATATTAGAGGGTCAGCTCAGGTTGGAAGGTTTGGAGACAAAGTCAGAGAGGCAAGATTACGTTGGTTTGGACATGTGCTGAGAAGGGATGCTGAGTATATTGAGAAAAAGATGCCAAGGATGAAGCTTCCAGGTAACAGGAAAAGAGGAAGGCCTAAGATAAGGTTTATGGATGTGGTGAGAGAGGACATGCAGGTGGTTGCTGTGACAGAGCAAGATACAGAAGACAGGAAGAAATGGAAACAGATGATCCGCTGTGGCAACCCCTAATGGGAGCAGCCGAAAGAAGAAGTGATTTGCTACAAAAATCCTGAAAAACCACAGATTTTATGAGGAACATAACAAACATATGAGGCATAAATTCACAAGTTCTGGTGAGTAGGGACTTTAGGCTCTTGTTTTACACACACACACAACACACACACACATACAAATTACGGGCACCTATTAGAGTTTGGGCTTGCAAAGTGTTCTGTTCAATTTACTACATTACAGGCTTGCAATGTGTTCTGTTCAATTCACTACATTAATACACACACACCTGCAGTTCAATTCAACAATTACGGACACCACTTAAGAGTTCAGGCCCACAGAATGTTTTGTTCAATTCACTACATTACGGGCTCGCAGATACCTCTGCAGTGTTTGTTCACATACCTCTCTCCAGTCCTTACATTCACTACCTACCAGAAGAGACGATGTATTCACCAGATAAAGCATTCCAGAAGAGACGATTCACCTACTCTGTCTGCACTAAGTCCTTACTTTCCCACTCACAAACTGTTGATATAACATCCCAGATGTTTCCACTTGGTTTGTAGCTGGAAATGCATGGACGTGATCCCTTGGGCTCAATTATGACAGGCTGGTTGGAGCTGACGTCATTGCACATATGATGACGTCAGCTCAAAAAGCCAACAAAAAGAAAATAAAATAAACGCTGGGAAAAAGTTGGAAATTAAAGGTGCCACTCTGGAATCGTGGCAACCCATTATTTGGACCCCAAAACCTGGTAAGAAAATGACTAATTCTGTACGGTTGTGAAGTATGCATTGAGTCACAGACCCTCTTCTGGTGATGCAGAAACCACAATAATAGTGGACATGCTACGTCAACATGTTGCTTTTCTTCTTGCAAGCGGTTATCCCACTATGCCAGAGAGTCTGAGAAAATGGCAGTAAATCATTGCTAATATGAATACTGTGGAAGGTCATGGCCGGACTTATGGTCATGTGCACCACAGGCCACTGACATGCTGACTTATGCACAGGGGTGTGCACCTGCTGTTGCCTGAGACCAGAGGGTAATCAGGGGTGGGCCTGCTGCAGAACCACCTCTCACCACCAATGAGGAATTCCTTGTGAATCTTCTGACACAGGGCAACTCACAGCAGAGTGGCCCACAATGTCATTGATGTGGCTGCAACTCCTTCTCAGTCTCAGGAAGAGCTTCTGGGTAGGCTTTGTTATATGACCAATTCTATACTGTTGTATAGTAAAACAATTGAATTAAAAGTTACTTCTGTGTTACTTGTGTTTTTTTTTTTGGGGGGGGTTGAATTTTAATACAGTGGTAAGTTTAGTTTAGTGTGATCAGCCATGTTCTTGATAAAGTAACACTTCATGCTGATTGAGAGAAGTGCATGCAGTACCCCCTCTCTTATTGTTAAATGTGATGATGTTGGCCTTACCTCTTGTTTAACATATTTCAGGACTGTTAGGAATCCAGCAATGTAGCCCCCATGCAGGTGGCAAGCCATGTCAAGTTTTTTTCAGTAATGCAGATTCGTTTCTAGAATTCTAATGTGTCATTTAAGCTTGTTGTGTGTATTACTGTACTGCCTGTAATAATGGTAGCACTTTTAGTTTGTCAGCATATATTGCACCATAGTACTGCAGGTATTAATGTATGCCTGTGTTGCTCCCTTTTTATCACAGGTGATCATGGCAGTGGTAGTGTCGGCCTTGTGTCACCTGATGTCAGTGTCTCATCAGACACTGATGATGATGGTGGTAAAACTGAGGCACAGTCATGAGGTGCACAGGTTGAATCTGATACAGAGGTTGACATCCAGACACCCCCTTCTTTTTCCACAGGCACAGCCAGTAATATGCCTACACAGTCTACGGAACCCACAGATATAGGACAGGTGGAGCGTGGTGACATTCAGCAGGGAAGTGTGGCTACTGTAGCTTTAATGCCTGTTGAGTCTTGCCAAATGCCAAAGTGTTGGCGAGATGCAGGCACCGGGTTACTACGGGTGCTCAAAAGGAGCCTGCTATCTCTCTTTCACCTCTTCCCATGTTACTCAATGTATGTTTAGGGCCATCATGGAAGTACAGTCACATTCAGAAGGGTGCTCCAGACAAATGCTCAGATTTGTGGATGTGGCACAATCTGATATGCATGACTGCCTCCACCATGTCATCAATTCTCTGGATTGGATGAATAATATGTTGGTATGAGGGTAGTCTGTGATTGACCAAGGGGTGTCTGTCATGGAACGAGCAGTATCTGTGTTGGAATGTCTGCTAGGAAAGGAACTGCATCCTCATGGGTGTAGGCCAGCCACAGAATATGCTGAGAGCCAACGTGGCTGTTCCTGATCATGCTGCTGTAGTGGCAATACTTCTGCTGGTCCATCAGGGAGTATGCTGTCCACACCCAGACATAGCAGACCATGACAGTGTGGTCCTGGGTGTTTCTGTGAAGGGAACATGTCCAGCAAACATTGGTCATGCTCAGGTAGCAACACTCCATCTGACCTTGGGCATGGAGGTGCTAGTGCAACTCCTGGATGAGCCAGATGCCATTGTAAGGGGTGACAATGATGAACTGCCAGCTTTACCATGCACGGCTCACACCTGTCCAACATACCAAGACATAGAGCTAGCACTGAGCTTGGTTGTGTTCATGCAGACCATTTTCTCATGGAGGATCCCTACACACACACACACACACACACACACACACACACACACACACACACACACACACACACAAACAAACACACACACACACACACACACACACACACACACACACACACACACACACACACACACACACACACACACACAGCCTGCCTGCTTCCCTTTCTCCCTCACACACACAGTCACTGACTTTTTGTGTCAATCTAGGCCTTCTGCTCCCCCCAGCACCCTGTGCAAGTGATAATAACTGAGCTATATCCCTGTTTTCTCTCTTTTGGATTGAGGGATACAAAAGCTTTGTGTCTGATGCACAGGGTACACAGATACATAGGTTCATAGGTTCATAGGTAGGTACTAGGCTATTGGCCCTAAGGCCTATATAAGCCTAACCAAAGGTACCCTGGCTTTCGCCACCCAAGAAAATTATTTTCCTGTGCCACTGTCGAACAGAGCCACAGAAGTGATCCCCGGGGTGAATTTCCTATCTCTCATCCAGTCATCAAGATTTTTCTTGAAGAGTGCTAATGAGGAGCTTTGTTTGACATAGATAGGTAGTTTGTTCCAGAGTATGGGAAGTCTCTGGGACAGGAATCTATCCCTGTAGCATGTTCTGTTTACTGTGGTGATGAGGTTTAGTTCCCTAGAGCGTGTAGCTCGTAGGGATTGGGATTTCTTTAAGTGGAGCATGTCTAAAAGCTCTGGGTTTGACATAGCTTTCTGTGTTAGGCAGAGATCACCTCTGAGTAGGCAATATGCAATGGAGTAAAGCTGCAGTTTTTTGAGACGGTCTGCATAGGGCATCTCTTTGAGGTCAGTAATCCTCTTTGTGAGGTGTTTCTGTGGCCTTTCCAGTTGTTGTAGATGTCTTGTGAGGTGCATACCAAAAGGGGCATTGTACTCTATAATGGGTCTAATGAGTGATGAGGAGAGGGGAACAATGACCTCTTTTTTCCTGGATGAGAAACCTTTTGTGATGAGGTGTGCCACATAGAAGGATTTCCTGACTACTGTGGCGATGTGATTATCAAAGGAGAGACTACTGTCCACCTGTGTCCCAAGGTCTCTTATCACACTTTCGGTGTTAAGTAGACTACCACCTATGTGGTAGTTCATGGGTACTGAGTTTTTACCAAAGGGAATGACAACACACTTTTTGGCATTGAGCTTGAGGCCGTGGCTTTGACACTAGGCATCTGTCTCAGCAAGGCCCTTTTGTAGGATGTCCACATCTTTTGGAGTTTTGATTATGGCTCCTAGTTTGCAGTCATCTGCGAACTTCATTAGCCATTCTGTGTTGGCCTGTATTTCAGAGAAGTAGATACCAAACAGGAGAGGACCCAGGACTGAACCCTGTGGTACTCCACTTGTCACTGGTCTGAAGCTGGATTTGGAGTCTGCTACTTTCACAGTGTGGGTTCTGTCAGTGAGCCAGTTGGCAACCCATCTTGTGATATAGGGATTTATACCTAGTTTAGTGAGTTTATCTATAATTCCAGAGTGGGGGATGGTGTCAAAAGCCTTGGCGAGATCTAGATAGGCTGTGTGAACCACCTTACCCTAATCTATGGCTTTGGTGACTGCTTCAAAGAAGTCTATCAGGTTTAGGAGACATGATCTGCTTTTTACAAACCCAAACTGGGTGGGGTCCTGAGTTTGGAGATTACCAATGTCATTGTTTATAAGTTCCATGATGATAGGCTCCATAGCCTTGCAGACCAGGCTCGTTAGGCTAATGGGGCGGTAGTTTCCGGGGTCTGTGGTGGCTCCCCCTTTGTGGAGTGGGATAACTGTCACTGTGCGCCATTCAGTGGGCACATAGCCTGAGGTAAGGCTATGATTGAACATTGTACTTAGGTGGGGTGCCATTTCGTTCTGTAGTTCATGTAGAACACAGCCTGGGATGTCGTCAGGTCCCATGGATGCTGTGTTCTTGGCTTTGGATAGTGTGTTTTTTACCTGTGCAGCCGTGATTACAGGAACTTTGCATTCTTCTGGAATAGAGATAGGCCCTTTAGGGGATGACAGAGGGGTAAAGTTAGCACTGAAACTATCTGCCAGGATGTTGGCAATATCCATTGGTTCTGTATATTTAGTGCCATTGTGCTGTAACTCAGAGCAGATCTGAGTGTTGCCATTGAGATTCTTGACATAGCTATAGAATGCTTTGTGGTTGTCTTTAGAGTCAGTGGTGATTTTGTTTTCATAACTAGCTTTGGAGGATTTTATGAGGGATCTCAGCTTCTTACTGAAGCTGACCAGGGAGTTTCTCCAATCATGGGATTTTACTTTTTTTGCAACAGTTTCTTTCTTCTGTTGTAGAGTTTGTTTATGGCAGGGGACCACCAGATTGGCTTCCTTTTTTTGGAGGATAGCATATTGGTTCTGTTAGGGATTGCATGATCCATGCACTCATGTAAGTGCTTATAAAGTGCATTTGTGTAGGATTCAGCAGTCATACCTCTATTGTCCGTCAGCATGGGTGTCGTGAAGTTTGCCACTTCTGTCTTAAGAAGCGTGAAGTTGGCTTTGGAGAATTTTTTTTACTGTGGTTTCCCTAATGGGGGGTGGGGGAGGGATGTGGATGTCTAGGGTGATTAGCTTATGGTCGGATCTGACCAAAGAGGAATTGACCTCCGGTTGCCCATGTTGGTAATAACCAGGTCTAGGATATTGCTGCCCCTTGTCCGGGTGTGGATAAGTTGATCCATGGCATTGAAATTTTTGAATTCCAGAAAACGTTGAGCACAAGAGTTGGTACATGAGTAGTTTTCCCAGTTAATGGTGGGGTAGTTGAAATCACCCATTATTAGGGTGTTAGGTTGTAGCCTAATATTTTCCAGTGTATTAAGAAATGAGGAGTGGAAATCCTGGGACATGGTGGGGGATTTGTAGCAAGCTACAATTTGGATTGCGGTCTTGCCCAGAGTTAGTTGCACTTGGATAATCTCGGATGCATTATGCTGAGCAACTAGCCTGGAGGTGTGGATATCCTTAATGAATATGGACACGCCTCTACCTTTAGTGTTTCAGTCCAGGTTAGGTGGCTGAAAGGTGTGGTTTGAATTATAGCCTGGTAATGCAGGGGTACTCTCTGGAGCCTTGAAACAGGTCTCTGTCACTGAACAGATGTCGATATTCTCCATTTTAAGGAGTGCTTCGAGAGAGTGTATTTTGAGGTTTAGACTTCTAGCATTGAGTAGCAATACCCTCAGATTCTTCTTGCCTCTACCTGTTAGGGTGGTGAATTTGTCATTTGAACCTTGCCTAAGAAAGGCACTATAGGGGTGGCTAGAGCCTTAGCCAGTATCCAGAATCCCAGGGGCGACAGGTGCAGACCATCTCTGGCAAAGCATCGTGGCTTGTCGATCATGTCATCCCAGGCAGACAGATACTGGATCCCCTTAGAATGACACCAGAAGCTTGGCCAATTGTTGAAGTCAATCATTTTGTCCTTGTACTGTGGTATCATTCTGGGTGATGGCAGGATGCTACTCAGGGCTAGGGTCATACCTGCCTGGGCTACAAGATCAGACAGCTCCTGCATGTCCCTTTTCATGTAGTCCAAAGAGTTACGTCTCAGGTCATTCACACCAACATGGACAATAACAGAGTCATATTTGTACTTGTAGTGGAGTGACCTGAGTGCATGCGTTATGTGCCGGATCCTGGCATCTGAAAGGCAGCTGACAGTAACTTTCTCCTTGTTTAGCCTGGTGAGTGGAACATCAGTGTGCCTGACTATAGAGTCACCTATGACTAGAGTGTTGGGTACGTTGTTATGCCTTATGGGCTGTGGTTGAATGGCACACTGAGTTTGTAGGCTATGTGTCATTTGGGTTGTGTTGGGGGGTGGAGGTTGCTTGTGTTTCTGCTTTGGAGGTCCCTGTTGCTTGGGCAGGTTTTTACTGAGAGCCTCCATGAATGTAGGTGTGTTTTTTGTGTTTCTATGTGTGTGTTTTGGTGGTGTAGGTTTTGAGGGACTATGTGCTGAGTGTGGTGTGGTGCAAGTGTTTACCTTCTCCTCTTGACTGTCTAGTCCAGTCTTGGGTGAAGAGAGCTTAGCTTCCAGTTTGGCTATATAAGTGCATCTCTCACAGGTTGTAGTGTTGGGTGGTAGGAGGAGAGGGTTGTCTGTGTACACGAGGCAATTATTGCATTGCTCCAAGATGCCCAAATTCATCAGGTAGACAGTAGAAAACACAGGCGGCTGACCCTTAGACATGCCTGGATAGGTGCTTATTTGTTAAGTACTAGAAACTGTTTGAAAAGTTAAGTGCTGTAGTAATTTGTAGCTTATTTAGTGCTTACAATAAGTTCTGAACAAGTGCTGAAACAAAAAACTGGCTAGTACTAAGAAACAAAATTAAGCTAGAAGGCTTCCCTCCAAATCTATATTGAGGCTAGACTACCCAAAGGAATAGCAGGAAACAAGCTTAGAAAAAGTTTTTTTTTTATAAGTGGAAAGAGAGAAAGGAGTAGCAGAAACTAAACTGGCTGGCCTTCTCAAATGTTGTCCCTGTACTGGATAGAATGAGGTAATGACACTAGACTGGGAGGAGGGTCCCAGATCAAATTTACACTAGGGGCAGGCAACTGCAAAGCCACCAACTATAAAAACACTATACCAACAGAGAGGGAGGGTGGGAAACAAACTGCAGAAATGTTTCTCACAGCTGAAAAGCAGCAATGAACATTTAAATTAAAGTTTTAAACAGTTAAATGAGCCTCTAGCAAAAAGAGTTTAACTGCAACAATTTATCAGAAACAAACAACCCAACAGATGCTTAATAAAAGTGGACAATTTCCAGTTAATACCTCACACAGAGTGAAACTAGCTAGAAAAATACACAGTACACAAAGTGCTATAAATAACAAAGAAATAAAGAACAAAATAAGCAAAAAAAAAAACAGGATACTTAATGTTATATATTATAGTTCCAAGTTTGCTCAGTGTCCTTCCTTTGATTAGCTCAGTGTGAAATGGCAGAAACACTCACAACTTAACTTCTTAGGTAACAGAAAGTTGAAACCTGAGATAGCTTTTAAGAAAGAAATCTCAAAATAACCAATGAGGTGCTTAGTCTAAGCTGTAGTCCAGGTGACCTCAGTCAGCCGGTGACCTCAAACAATTCTCTCTCACTGAAATGCCTGATGGCTTTGGCTAAACCAAGATGTCCCTGAATATGTGTTCAGACACACAGGCTCCACAAACACTAGGCCCAAATACAAGCCTGAATATGGAAATGCTACAAATATCCCCACTACTTAGAAACATTGTCTAGTATATCTGCATTTGTGTTGTTGAACTGATAATTGTACCTGTCGGTTATATTTGCCTTGCCAAATGATACAGTGGATAGCATCATCATGACAGTACTTTCTAGTGTATTCTGCTGTAATGGTTGTGAAGTCAGGAACTGCAATGTGTGTCATTACTTTATAGCCTTTCTCTTTCATGTTTTCCAGTGCATACGCATGGTGCAAATTATAAGACACACCATCACATTCAGATCACAGGATTTTATGACAGCACTGTAGTCAAATGTACCAGAACAGTAATACAGTATAATCTTCTGTTTTCCAGGAACCTCACCAGACAAATACAGCAGCTGGACAGACCGCAGGGCTTTCTAATCACGATAACCCAGGGCCTACTAGCCATGACATGATGTATATAGGTAGATTAGAAGACATGTCACTGTCATCTGTCTGGTATCACATTACATTGTAACTTATTTTAAGCCTATTACTTTTGGTTTAAGCACTTGGGCTTCAGGTCAGTTGTCTTATATTAAGAAGGTTTGTAATCTATACTCTGGTGAGAGGAGAGGGTAGCCTCTGTCCTTCCGATCTGAGAATTGTTGGTTGAATTCTTATTGAGGCTGCTGTTCTATGTTTCTTTGTTATGGTTTAAGCACTTGGCCTCCAAACTAGTTATTTTATATTAGGTTTTTGGTGTAGATTCTTGTGGCAGGGGAGGATTACATTCACTCTTCTAAGCTGGGAATTGCTGGTTGAAGGCTATTGTGTCTGTTATTCTGAAAGTGTCTTAGTTCGAATTTAAGCAGTTGTGTTCCAGACCACTTATTTCATCCAAGGAAGGTTTGTTATCTATACTCTTGTTGTGTTCTACTGGATTGCTGCTACTGTTTGTTCTGTTGTGTTTGTGATTTTCTGCACTTTGGCTTTCTAATACTTCTGCATTTTATAGCATTAAGGCTTGCTGAATCTAGACTGTTTGGTATCACTGGGACACTAAAACCAGCCCTCTCACAATAGGAAGGACCACTGCACTCTTGTGGCAGAACTGTGCAGCCAAGAACCCATCTGAGTTGAGGATTCCTGGAATAAGGGTCACTGTTGGCCTTTCCCTTTTCTACTTGCGTAAAATAGTTTAACTTCTCTTGTATTCCAGTGCTGTGTTTTGTTGTGTTTGCACTCCATTTACTGTAACTGCTCAGAGCTTGCAGTGCTGCCATGAGAGCAACTCAATTATGCATTGTGAAACATTGATGCATTTCTGTACCCCTAGCCCTCCACAGAACAGGCACATTTTGTTAGCCTTAGACCAAAACCTGGTCCATCTATGCCACTCCACACTAGTTACTGCAGTATATACCTTTCATAATGGATGGACAGTTTCCCACCATGTGTCCAGGCAACCTGATTTACGTGGGCATCCTGACATAACAGAGCAATTACCTCATGTACACTGACAATCACTTACTGCTAAAACAAACTTATACAAGATATGAGACCATGCTATGAATTTGGAATCAATTCCCCTCACATAACAACAAACCAGATATCAAACATGCTGCCAGTATACACAATTCACCTCTTGCACATAGGCTCACAATACATGAACCTACATATGTGGACATAATCACTAGAAACCTTACTAAAGATCAGAGACCTCCAAAGCACAAACCTACTGTGCATACTTCAGACCCAACAGAATCCACTACACATAATAATACACAGACCAGTGTCTCAGCCAATAAGCCCCTCAGGCAAAGCACCTCAAAAACAAATGAGGTTGCTGATAGGTGACTCCATAGTGAGATACATAGATGCCCCCTCACCAGGCTGGATAAGGAAAAGGTCACAGTCAGCTGCCTGTCCGGTGCCAGGGTCTGTCAGATCATGCATGCATTCAAGTCTCTCAACAACAAATACCGTTATGATGCTATCATAGTCCATGTTGCAGGGAATGACTGGAGA
Source organism: Protopterus annectens (assembly GCF_019279795.1). Classification (NCBI taxonomy): domain Eukaryota; kingdom Metazoa; phylum Chordata; order Ceratodontiformes; family Protopteridae; genus Protopterus; species Protopterus annectens. The sequence goes on along the minus strand of NC_056726.1, from coordinate 1,148,261,956 downwards.
GATACCTCGCTATACTATATGAAGGTGCTTGCCTCCCCATAGTGGCCTTTTTAGGCAATGTCAGAACAGCTAAATTCCTAATTTAAAAGAATCCAGCATAGACAAACTCAAAGTCATACTGCTTAATGCAAGTAGTGTAAATCAGAAATTACTCACTGGAAAAACTCCTTACCTAGGAAGATGCCCATATCTATGCAGTCACACATACATAGTTCAAGGCTGCAGAGTGCACACTGGCCATGCAGGGGTACAATTTCTTCCACATGTTCACACGTTGAAACGAGCATGAAAGAACCAAAAGCGGAGATGTATACATCTTCATTAAAGACAAATACACTGCAAGACTGGTCAAAGAGTATTAATCTGCAGCTCTACTCCAAGTCCAACTAACTGTATGTAAAACTCCCTTGCATATCATCGATAACTACAGGTCCCCCACCATGAACTATGAGGAACACTCTGCCTACTTGGAACTAACTGAGTCACTCACTAGACAGACAAACACCTTGTTCATGTGTGATTTCAACTATCCTTCCATCGATTTGGAGTCATATATATGCACAAACACACCCTCCCTAAGGTTCTTGGACTTTGTTAATACACATGCTGTGTAACAGATAGTCTGCACCCCCACAAGGGACTTGAATTTCCTAGACTTATTACTGACCAACATAGTGGTTCTCTGCACTAACCCCTATGTGTTCACCCCCTTGGTCAGGTCAGATCACAATTCAGTCTCATTCATATTCACAGTTATATCCAACACCCCCTCAAGAGCAGAAAGGATGAAACATTTATCCAAAGCAAACTAAAGGGTCATAACTGATGCCATAAAGAGTTGTAATCCTCCTGCTACCACTGTCAACAACTAATGCAATGCAGAGGTGTACACAAATGGCCTGTAAAAACAGCTATAACAATGTATAAAGTCAGATGAACATGAACAGATCAAAACAAGTTCCTCACAGAAAACAACCATCCTGCTGGGTATCAAGCATACATAGATTACATAACCAGTAGAATACAGTAATCTCTAAGAACAAGACAGAATTGACTTTGCAGAGGAAGGACGTCCTCCACAACTTGAGCAAGGAAATTAGCGATTTTGAAAAGTCCTCTACAGCCACATTCAAAAAATCTAACGTAACATCCCTAGCTATAGATAATCAGGAGGCATTCTTTAGCTGCATCAGAAATCTAAAAGTGAAGGCCCAGCTTTTTGCCCAAATAGTACTGGATGGTACCACACATACTTATCCTGAGGACATCACCAACCTGCTATCATACAGTTTTGGGCAAACTTCACCCCCCGTCCCCACCAGACATAAAAGCATACTTGTCACCAGTCTTCTACTTAGTAACTTCCTGTGAACCTAAGGTGAAGTCTGCCTGGGCTCCAGGCCAGTGTCTGACCCTGACATGGTTGGATGGTTGTACATGCAATAATCTGATATAGCTAATTACACCAGCATTGTCTGTTAAGCATATGGTGATAACAGTGGCCCGCATGCTGGTGTAAAAGGATCTGTGTAATATCATGTAACAGCTGTCTCTCACAGACACACACACACACGCACACACACACACACACACACACACACACACACACACACACACACACACACACACACACACACGCACACAGTTAACTGCAGTGAGAACAGAACCCCTATCTATCAAAGTCCATACATTACAGAACACAGTACTATATGCAAGCCCCACAGCACATGTCTGACTTTTACATATCTGCAGGTCAGCTTCTAGTGGATGACATCAGCAGGCCATGTGGGAGACAAAAGTTTAGGAGGGCTGCATGAAATTGAAAGTGTAGGCTTCTGCAAGTATGAAAAGACTAGCAAGCCATGCCAGTGAAGAAGTAACTGTAAAATAGCACATCTATTCTGCTGAGTAGACACACACACACACACACACACACACACACACACACACACACACACACACACACACACACACACACACACACACACAAACACACACACACACTTGACTACATTGTGAAGAGAACCCCTATTGATCTAAGTATACAGACTATAGAACTCAATACTTTACAAAAGTGCCATGGCACAAATCAGACTTTTACATGGCTGCAGGTTTATAGTAGATGAGATCATCAGGCCATGTAGGGAAAAACAAGTCATGAGGCCTGCATAGCCTCATAGATTCATAGAAATACAACTGTAGAGTGTGTCCTATGTGTGTAGAAGCCTAGCTGTGTAAAAACACAAGTACCCTTATTGAGCATAGTTTGATGTTTGAGTTTAGCAGAGCAAGGTTGTCATCACCACCAGCTGGCCCTGTCCATGAAGGAGCACACAACATTACATATTACAATTTGTAGTGTAGTTGATATATGTGTGCAAAAAATACTGAGCCACCAGGGTTGTATTGCTTGGGTGGGGTGGACAACACATGTATGTGTTGTGAATATATGATGTATACTGAGAATGTGCCCTGAAGAATTGCTCATACATACAGAAGATTAGCTGAATTTGGACTCTCACCTCCAGAGAGAGAGATGACGACAATGTAATCATGTTGTATAGCTAACTGGACTGAATCAAGTGTGTCAAGTAGACACGTTTGTGATATGGAGATATATATATATATGGGACAATGTTTTATTTTTGGACAGGTCTATTTTTTTTTTGGAGAGAAAGAGGAATGTTGGGGAAGGGGCACAGGTATGTCTGAGGCAGGTAATTTGGCAAGCTGAGGAAGCAATTGCTGACAGACAGGACATACAAGACAAGACACAGGGATGGGGAAGAACACAAGAGATGGGTGAATACCATGGTTGGGGTAAGGGTGTGGACCTCACAAACCCATGGACATCAAGATGGGTGACAGTGAGAAACGAGTCCTCACCCACTGGACTGTCATCACTGTCACCTCACTGTGCCAATGGCTGCAGTGTCTGACATCTGCATCTCCTTGTGTTATTCAGTAACAATGATGGAAAGCAGTGTCTCCACCCAGTGTAAGTGTGCATCCTCAGTGTTGAGGGCAACCCTATGCACTATCCCCTGCAGTTCTTCTTTGGTGATAAAATCACCCCTCTGCCACTGCAACTGGAGGGAACCATATGCCTGTCCACTGGGGCAGAAGTACTTGTGGGCCAGGTAGTGCAGGGGCAGCACAAGGAGTGCTACCAGGTTGCTGCTAAGATGTGCTGGGCCTTGGTGCCATAGCCAGTGGAGTGGAGGCGGGTGGTTCACAAGGTCCAGGTCTAGCCTGCTGTGCTGTGAGGGAAAGGAAAAAAAAACAGAAAAGAAGAACTGGGTGAGAGATTGCATAAGCTGTCTAATTTGATTGTTTAGGCTGAGGAGGGTGTTCTTCCAATTCTGAGTTCTCAATTTTGTATTTGTAGACAGCAACTTATTTTGCTTACTGTATAATCTAGTAATGACAAATGTGTGTCTGTTCAGAACAAGATAATAGTGTCCCACAGGCTGGTGTAAAATAAAAGGCTCACTGTAAAGTCCAGCAACAGCTCTCTCTCTCACACACACACACACACACACACACACACACACACACACACACACACACACACACACACACACACACACACACACAGCGCTACATGCACGTGCACACGCGCACACACATACACACACACACACACACGCACGCACACACACACACACACACACACACACACACACACACACACCAACCCTCTCCATTTGACTGTAGTGAGATTAAAACCTCTACCTATCTAAGTACACACACTACAGAACATGGTACAGTGCAAGTATCACAGCAAGTCTTACTTGGAGTGTGTCAGACATCTTTATAGATGATGACATCAGCAGTGTCTGTTGAAGAAAATGTAATAGCGTTTAGCAGGCTGCTGTAAAAGGCTCACTGTAAAGTCCAACAACAGCTAAAGCACAAATAAACCACCCCCCAATTGATTGCAATGAGAATAAAACTCCTACTTATCTAAGTACACACACTATGGAACACAGTATGTAACGGATGTGCTATAGCTCAAATCTGACTTTGAGCACATCAGACAACACTTTATAGATGGTGACGTAAGCAGTGTCTGTTGAGGAGATGATACAGTGTCCTACAGGCTGCTGTAAAAGGCTCACTGTAAAGCCCAGCAATAGCTGTCACACACGCGCACACACACACACACACACACACACACACACACACACACACACACACACACACACACACACACACACAGACCAACCCCCTATTTGACCACAGTGAACACCGCCCACCTATCTAAGGTACACACACTACAGAAGACAATACAACTGCCACAGCACAAGTCTGATTTTGTCAGGATTGCAGGTAAACTTACAGTAGATAACATTGGCAGGCCATGTGGGAGGACTGCATGAAATGAATGTGTAGGCTTGTGCAAGTCTCAAAGAACTGGCAAGCCATGCCATTTGAGAATTAAGTGTGGTTACAAACTTCCGCTCTTCTGTGTAGACACACACACACACACACACACACACACACACACACACACACACACACACACATACAGTTTGCTGCATTGAGAGTAGAACCCCCTACCTATCTAAGGACACAAACTACAGAAAACAGTACTTACTGCACTCACCATGGCACAAGTTTGTTTATAACAGGACTGCAGGTGAACTTAGACGAATCACAGATGACATTGCCAGGCCATGTGGGAAACAAGTGATTGAGTGGACTGCATAGGTATATTGCTTCATAGTGTCATCTGAGGTTAGTAGCCTAATAGCAGTAGGTTGTTTGGAAGCCTAGCTGTGTAACAAGACAAGTACCCTTATTGAGCATATTTGCCTGTTTGAGATTTGCAGAAAAAGGCTGTGTGCACAACAAAGTCACCCTGTCCATTAGTGAGCCACAACATTATGTATAACATTTCGTATTGTGGTTGATCTATGTGTGCAAAAATGAATAAGACCCCAGAGTTGTAATGCTTGTTTGGGGAGGGTTGGGGGGAAACAAATGGATGTATTGTAAATATATGACATACAGATATATTGTGCCTTTAATTTGCAGTGTTTCCACATGTAGTTTTATGTCATACAAAAGAACTGGACAATAAACAGCAATGATAAAATATCATATATATAATTCCATATCCCAACAAGCAATGCATTTGTACACTGGTTAACAAAGTATACACTCATGCAAGATAGGCCTGTTTGTCCATAGAGAAGCAGTGTGCAAACATGAGGTGCATTGCTAACGCTTGCTACTATACCCCGGTTCCATCTGTACTCCAGGCCAGCTTTTCATGATGGCTAAGAGTATTAATTTAATGTATCCGTTTTCTGTTTTTGGGTTTTTCCATTCAAGGAAATCTGGTTTTCCCATTTCCACAATGTTTCACTTCACGCAAACAAGATAAGCTTAGCCAAATGTTTTTTCAGGACATGCCACATTGTGCAAAACTGTAATCAAAAGAAGACAAATAGGAAAATATACTATAACAAAGGAACACATATGTAATATCTGTAAAAGATAAAACTTGATAGTACACATCACAAATTTCTACATATGTCAGTATTTGAACCCTCATAACAGGACTGCTTAAGAAAACAGGATGGATACTTTATTACTCTTGGCCACACAAATAGCTTTGCATCAATGAAATGAAAATTCATACTTCACAAAATTAACTGCACCAGAATGTACACTGCTATCAAACCATCAGCTGTGATTTGTACATTTAATTCTCTTTACTATATTTGAACATAGAGCAGGTAGTGATCACACACAGCATGTCATAATTATGCTTACAGATATGCAGCTCTGTGTTATCTTTTTTTGTATCTTG
>NC_056726.1:1148236135-1148251135 GCF_019279795.1 Protopterus annectens | reverse complement strand
AACAACAGATTAAACTATTGGACAAGAGTATTTCATATACAGAAGTTATTACACAAATAAATAAGCTTAAATCAAACAAAGCACCGGGTAATGATGGTATTATACCAGAGATATATAAAATCCTTTCTAAAAATACATATTCATTAATACATAAGGTTTTTATTTTGGCCCAAACTGAGTTAATAACCCCCCCATCTTGGCAATATACATTTATTTCGCCAATTTTAAAACCTAATAAAGATCCAACTAGATGTTCTTCATATCGGCCCATCTCATTACTTAATGTTGATTATAAAATGTTTATGAATATCTTTGCTGATAGATTGAAGACAATCATTCCGGCATTATAGATATAGATCAGACAGGCTTCATTGTAAATAGAAATACTTTTGATAATATAAGAAGAACTTTAACATTAATAGATTTTGCAAATAGGAAAAAGAAAGATTTAACACTTATTAGTCTTGATATAAGTTCAGCATTTGATTCAGTAAGTTGGGACTGTCTGTTTACCTTAATGAAGTGCACAAACTTCTCGGATGCATTTGTAAATCTAATTGAACATTCATACAAAGGAACGTTGGCTTATATTAAGGTAGGAACATATGTTTCACAAAAATACCCATTCTTAAAGGTACAAAACAAGGATGTCCACTTTCTCCACTATTATTCACTTTAGTAATGGAGCCTTGGGCTAATTTGATCAGAAATAGTACTGACATAGAGGGTTTTGAAATAGATGAAAATACAACATCCAAAATTCAACTTTTTGCAGATGATGTTCTAATTACATCAGCAGGATCTAATTATTCTATACAGTCTCTATTTGATAACATGATGAATTTTAAAAGTATTTCTGGTTTAATATTCAATGAAGAAAAAACTAAAATACTACCTATATATACATGAAAAAATATTCTCATTAGTGATTTTACTAAATATGTACCCAATTCAGGTCAGATAACTTATTTAGGTATAATACTATCTAAAGATATTAAATCTATTATATATAATAATTATAATACCTGTTTTCTTAATATACAAAATCTTTTAATACCTGGAATAATATGTTTTTACTATGGAGGAGAGACTTACAATTATTAAAATGATAATATTCCCCAAGGTTTTATACTTAATACAATCAATAATACTTCCACCTACAAAAATAATTATCAAGAAACTGAACACACTAATGTTAAATTTCTTATGGGCACCTAATAGACCTAGGATTGCATTAAAGAAACATACTAATAGCTGGTCTCAAGGGAGTATTTCTTTTCCAGACTTTAATTTATATACTATCTCTTCTATTGTAAAAGTTATTACTTTATTAATAGATCAGTCATATGTCACAAAATGGAAAGATTATTGGGAGCTAATTAGTATACACTTCATGAAAATCTCCTTAACACATAAAAATATGATTGTAAATAACTCCATGTTATGGTTACTAAAGGAATTTTGTACTTCACCTATTACACCTAAACATATGGTTTGTTACCCATTAAATATTATTATTAGTTATCGTAACTTTATATTCATACACCCTAAGTATAGGGAATGGAATTTTATTGTATTTCCTATAATGTATACTCAGGGTATGCTTTTGTCATCTACTTCTGAAGGAACTCATTTAGCTATAGATAATGATCTAAAGTACTGGTATCAGTTGATATCTGATAATAAAGTTAAAAATCTAGATTTCTTAAAACAAGAATTTGATCTAAGAGAAACTTGCTGGTTAGAGGTTCAGACCTTTAGACAACATCTCATTAATAAAATAGATTTAATGTCTATAACTGTTAAAGAATCTATTCCAACACTGATTGATTACTTGATATTAAATTTACAACATAAAGTTTTTGATAAAGGTAAACTTTCATACATACATGAAGTTATCAGACAAGAAACTTTTTACAGTGTAGATTCATACTGGAATTATTTCACTTCTATTAATGGGGACCCACCAAATCAACAAGATAAACAATATATATTGGAATCTGCTTATAGAACTACATCTTCCATTGTCTGGAGACTTTATACATGGAAATTTTTACATAGATCTTTTTATACACCTTTGATGATGAATAAAATAAATAATAAAGATAATCTATGTAAGAGATGTAATGTAGAAATTAATGCTGACTGGGCTCATATGTTTTATGACTGTATAAAATTGAAAGAATACTGGAAGTCAATTAATGAATTTTTGCAGGCTCTTTTACAGATAATTTCATTATTTCTAAATCTCTTATATTATTCAACACACCTGTACCTCAAAGTGTTAAAAAGGTTAAGCTTCCTTGTTATGGTCTATTCTAGCAGTGGCTAGGAAAATAATAACTAGAAATTGGATTTCAGATACACCTCCTTCGTTCAATGAATTTAAAAATGTTATGAATATAGTGTGCCATATGGAAATAAACACAATTAGGACTAGAACAAACAGAAAAACATCTTATTTTATTGTATGGGATAATTTACAAAATTTGTTAAAAAAATTTTAATTTCAATAGCATGGTATTTTAATTTAATTAATTGATCTGATTGTAGTGGATGTCTTTGTAAATACTTTAGTTGTTTTGTTGAATATTATAATAATACCTATTTTTAATTACTTGTATAAAATTGTTATGATATTTCTCTTATATGTTAAAACAATAAACCTGTTTTGAAAAAAAAAAACTGCACTTACATGAAAGTGCAGAATCTCGAATGTGAAAATGCCGAATGCGGAAATGTCGAATCCATGGTTGTGGAGTCACGTACCTGATGTGGGATTCCCTCTGTTCATGATGTGCAGTGTGGTATGTGGATGTAGCTGAAGATTCAGGTAAGGGATGTTTTACTAGGGGTTTTGGGTAGGGATTTTAGTGTGCATGAGTGTGTTTGGAGATTTGAGGTGTGGGTTTGGGTAGGTAGGTGAGATTGTGACTGTGTAAGTGTTGAAAGTGTTGGTGGTATTTGTACGTATGTGATGTGTGAAAGGGAGTGTAGAATGTGTAGTGGTGGTTTTTGGGTGTTTGTGTTTTTAGTGTGACCTCGGAGTTAGTATATATAAGTAGCAGGGGTGTGGGGAGCGCAGCCCTCCCACATGGGAATGCAGGGGGGCTTCCCCCCCTGCTTATATATAGGGTCCGCAGGTATGTTTGTTTTGTTGTGTCTATGTGTGTTTTGTTGGTTTGTAGTATAGGGAGGAAGGTGTATATATGCTTTTTTGTGTGTGGAGTGTGTATGTGGGCAGTCGCGATTTTAAATTTCGCGCTTTTGATGTTTTGGGTTTTTAGTTTTCGACTTTACAGTCTCAAGATACTGAATTTTGATATTTCAGTATTTCACGATTGTAAGGTGAAACCCATTGGAAAGGATATTAACTGGGAATAATATGATGCGCAGTTGCCAACAAATTAAGTCCAAGTTGGATTGCATAAACACAGACAGTGTTCTTTTGGGGGTAGCATAGCTGAGTTACTGTTATGGCAAGAACAAGGGTACACTCCTCTTTTAGGGGGGTGGGAACAAAGCTCAGTTACAGTTATGACACAAGCAAGTCATAAGTCTGAAACTGCAGTGTGTATCATCTCTTTCTAACTTCTGACTTTAATGCTTCACCAGCACAAAGGTATGGTGGTAAATTGAGGACATGCAGAGAAGATCAAAATTCTTTAGCAGTATGACAGTGTGAATTTTTCATACCTGAGGCTTGCTAATTACTAGTGGACAAATATAAGTAAAATAAGTGTCTGGTGTCACATGTTAAGGTACTTTCTGTACAAATCCACCACTATTTACTTGCTTACTGTACCAAGTTAGGAAATACAAGGATATGCCATAATATTTTTAAAGAATACACTCTAGGTTCGGGGCTTACCTTCCAAATGCGGCAGTTGACACACATTTAGTTCAGGGCTGATTCTGTATAATGCAAGCAGTACACAGCCAATAACTGGAGAGGTAAAGGTGGTATGAGTTGCCAGACATCCATTTTGCTATAAGTATGCGAGTAGGATAAAGGTATTAGGTTCCTACTTGGTCAGTGAATGTGCTATGTGTTGTCTTTTAAGCAAAGCAAGGTCATACTGAACACACCTACATCTGCCTACAGGGACAGCAGCTGGAGGTTCCTCCTCTGAGTCCTCCTCTGACTGTGGTGACCTAAGCATTGGTGGGGGGATGTGTGTCCCTTCCCCTTGCTGATCCTGCTGCAGCTGTTTCCCAGGATCTGATTGTGGAGCATATCACATACAGTGAATATTTGTGTACATATGCATGGATTATACTGTAGGGCTCCACCAGATATATCTAGGCACTGGAACTGTAACTTCAGAAGCCCAAACACATGCTCCATGATGTTTCTAATTTGAGCATGTGTCTCATTATGGCATTCTTCCATGACTGTGTGAACAGTCACTTTTGATGGGTGTCATCAGCCATGGCTCCAGGGCATAGCCAGCATCCCCCAGTAAATGGTCTGTGGGATGTGCCCCCTTGCAAACATCTGGCACAGGTGTAATGTGTGCCTGATATGGGATTCATGATAACTGCCAGGGCTGCCAGCACACACATTCAAAATAATTCCCTGGGCATCACACACAACTTGGCAGTTGAAGGAATGGTATCTCTTGGAGTTAATGTAGATTCTACCCTGTTCACCAGGTGGTGGCTTAATGTGTATATGAGTTCAAGCTATGTCACCCAGTACTTCGGGGTAGTTCGTTACATGGTAAAACCGTTCATCTGAAGTACAGGGAAAAAATATGTGTCACTGGCATGTATGAGCATAGTATCCAGAAATTGGCTGACAATCCCGGAGACTGATGCCTGTGACATACCTATCATGTCCCCAATTGCTCTATAAAAGGTCCAAGTAGCTAATATTATAAGGAATACACATGCCTTAGTTTTCACTAGGATGAGCTTCCCTTGGTTGTCTCTTGCTCTGAGTTGAGGGAGGCAGAGCTCACAGAGTTTTTTTGTAATGTGTCCCTGTCTACCCTGTAGCACTGTACAATCTCCAGCTCATGTAGCTGGAAAGTTACCCTGGGTTGATGACTCTTTTCCTTTTTGGCCTAGGCCTATTATTAGCAGCACCAGCAGCACTGGCTTCAGCCTCTACCACATGCAGATGCTGAATAGCTGCAACAGCCCCTAGCATTGTGTAAGTTAAAATTTCCTTGTCTCTACTCCAGTTGTATTGAAGGATAAAGGAAAAACCAGGATGGAGGCAACATGGACACTTTATACATTGCTGAATAGCTCCACTGTGTTGCATTGGTTGATTAACATGCAATTCACCTGCTTATGCCATAAATAGCATCTGTTAAAAAAACTGTTACTTGCTCATTAGTGCTCTGTGTGCAGTTATGTGCACCTTTGCATAAATAAAAGATAAGCATAGGCAAAATTGATATTTCCTCCATTCTTGGGATATCGTCAGACATGGACCATAAAAGTGAAGGAAAAGTTATTCATCCTGTAGTTGAACCCAGGACAATCTATATTACATCCCTAACACATACATGTGCTGCCACAGGAAAAGTTGCATAACAACACAGCAAAACCTGCCATTCATTCCTCTGTTTCACTTGGTTGTGCTAACCACCATATCTTGCAAATATGGGCAAAAAAAAGTTCCCCAGACAGAGACCACACATTTTAACCAAACAAATAAGGAGAATGACACAGAACTTGGGAACTGTGCACTGCGTACATGCACTTTTACCCTTCACAGTCCTACATGTTCACCTCTACAAGTGTAACTTGTCACACCCCCCCTGATGTCAGCATTCACTATTGCCATGCATTCAACACAAACACTGTGGAAGTGCCTACAGGGAGTGAACATCCCTACATGGTTACTATTTTTTGAGATTAAACAACTCTAATGAGTTTTGACCTCATTTACATCTTCACCATGCTGACAGCCAGGAATCTACATGTTTAGTAACTGTGTAGGCAGGAAAACTGCATGGGAGCCCAATGCTGTAACAGGAATACTGTAGTCCATCAGCCTCATCCTGCATATGCTTACATTACAGTATAATACTCTGTTTCATGGAGGTTTATACATTTTAGCAGCCTGCATTACTTACAAGTATAATCTTCATTTGGCGGTGGGGGAACGAAGCTGCATTTATGTCATGGCACTTAAAATGACACTATTATGATTGTTACACTGATTTTCTAGCATCAACCCTGTGTAATTAGGTCAGAATATGTGTGGTGCTACATGTTAAGGGCAGTTCTGTACAAATGTAAGAGCTTTTTCTTGCTCTTGTTTCCACGTAGACTCCTGTCCATGGCTGTAGTCAGAAAGTTTTGGAATACATGGCCAACACAATCACGAAGTCTACATGGTTGCTTTAAAGGTTGTTGAATCACTCCACCATGTTAATTTGCTTTGTTAGCATAAAATTCAACTACTTCTGCTGTAATTTGTATGCCACAAACTTTTCCATATTTGTGCGTCTGCATGCCGCTACACAGTTTACTGAATCTAAAACTTTTCATGCCCGTGTGCACATTGTGCAGTGAAGCACATGAGGTAAAAATTATCTTGTAAGGTTTATTGAATCCCCTTAAAAGATAATTGAAAGGGATGAACAGCAGGTAGAAACCAAGTGGTCTGTAGAAATAATGGCTATAAAAGCTTTTAGACCTTTTTGCTCTGTAATACGTTTTGTTTGTAAGTGTGGCAGAGTGAAGGCCTAACAACTCTAAAAAACTGTTTTACTTTTTTTGCTGGCAGGCACTATCTCTGTTAGCCACCCAAATTAAATCCAATCTTAAAAGTGCTTACTTGTTTTTAAAAGGCTTTTTAAGAGCCCCTAGTGGTTTTAAGAATGAGTCTTGTGATAGGGAAGTCCTTAAAAATTCATCTTTTTACTGAACTTGGAACACATTTAGCTGACGTACTTCCATTATACTCTGGAGTACTCCCAAAATGGACTGCTCAGTAAATCATGTCATTATCAGGATAGGAACAATGTTACTTTTTCCAGAAAAATAATCTGCAGATCATATAACATTGTACATTGTATAGACCCCTTATGCCAGCATGTTGTGCTGTATTTTTTTCTCTCCTCTCCCACGATATGTTTCTTATTATTGTATGGAAATTCTTCTTTATTTCTGAACATTACATACTTCTGCATTGTTAACGTAGTTACTTACTACTGCTTGTGTTCTCTAATGTATTGTATATTAGCTGCTGAAAATGAGCTTCTTGCTCAGTCAGACATTCCTGGTAAACAAATGTAAAATAAATAAAATAATAAAATAAATTTGTTGTGGTCTGTGCAATACAGTGGGGTCTCTCTATCAGATATTCACTCAAAAGATAAGGTGACTATTTTAATCAGTTTAATTGGTTCAGTTAGAAAGCTTAGCATCAGGGACATGGTGTTATAATTATCTTATATGACAGAAAGTCTAAAGTGATATTCACTGAAACATTTTCCCAGGACAGTTAATCATTTTTTAGTTCTAAGATATTATTTTGAAGATCAGAAACTGATTTTAACAACATACATTTTCATGCATACAGCTCTGATAGTTAATGACCAAATGCATACATTTCTTTATCAATTGAGAAAGAGATCTTATTTGTAATCAATGGCTGGGTTTCAGAAATGGATATCATGAGTGGTAAATCCTTTCACAAGAAGACAACCTCTCATTATTATCCTTCCTGATTCAAAGGGAGGCCTAGTATAATGATTTTTCAAGATCCGAAGAATCACCACAGTGGACCGTCCCACCAGCCATATTGCAGGATAATAAAACAAAGCAGTAGAGTAGAAAATGCAAATTTGCAATGTGCTCTCCCTTGGAAATCCTCTGATAATCTATTTGCATTGCCAAGTGAGTCAAATAATTACTCATCTGTGTAAATTACCGTAACCATCCATAAACATCAATGCATCCAAAATAATGCAGTTAACCATTCAAGTTAATGAGAGAGATCTAGTTGCAGGTAAGCTTGCTGAAGTTCAGTCAAGAGGTAATGGTGGGGTGTGCATGAATGTGCATATGCATTGCAGTGCATTTGCATGTCTGCAGGGATATGAATGGACTAGGATTACTGCATACCTATGTGTGTGTGAGCATGAGTCTGCCTGGGTGGTCATACTAGGGATAAGTTAGGGGACTGAGACTGTGTATGCTTGTGTGTTTGAGGGGCTGTATCTGTATCTGTATATCTGTGTTGGGGGAGGGGTGTTTGTTTGTGAATGGATGAGTGCGTCCATGTCTTTGATTGTATGTGTGCTATTGAGTGGATGTCTGTGTTATGTGAGTCTGCACTAACCAGCATCAGATGAACTGATAGTGAGAAGGATTCTCCAGAAAATAAAGCAGGATATAGGTGCAACTGTTTTTGCAATACTTGTTAATTTACACTCTGAATGGTTCGAACATCCTTCACTTTGTATATCACATTATGCTACTGTAATATCTTTTTGTGCTTCAGACTGTATAACTATGCCACTTAAACTAAACCCAGAAGTGGGATGTAACAAGTCTATATCAGTTGGCGTCTGCTGGCTGAAAGCTTATTGTGTGTTTTCTTGACTGGTCTGTAGGCCTTGATGTTGTAAAACTTTTTTTTTATTCTATATAAGCCCAGTGTTTGTGCTAGGCTGCTCTCCACACAGCAGTAGTTATCAATGCCCTGTATAGACATAAACTCTATCAAGTTAAAATTTCCCATAGAATAACTATCTCTGCAACCTTTCCCAGTCCCTCTGCTGCTCTAGGAGCATCTGAGGTGTGCACAGAGCAGCATCACCTTGTTGGATAGCTGTAGGCCACCCTGGGTACAGCATAGATTCTTTGTCTGTCTGCTATCATCCCAGTCCAGTTAAATCTCCCCATTCTTCTCCCTTGTTAAACCCCTAATAAAAAGCCTGAAACCATGGACAGGCACTTCCCTGCTGTCTCTGTGGCCAGCCTAGTGGACATGGGCATCCTGAGGCAATGTAGCAATTGTCTCATGTATACTGACAACCACGTAATCCTGAAACAAACAAATACACTATGTGAGAAATATAGTTGCATTATGAAAATTGACACATGACTCTCGCATACTGACAAATCAAATGATAGACAGGTTGTCAGAACATGTACATCATTTCCCTCAATAAATAAGGTCTCGACACATAAACCACATTTGTGGAGGTACTCACAAGTAACTTACCAAAACCTCAGTGGCCTCCCATATGCTGCCCTCAGAAACCACATGCAAACAAAACCAAGTCAACATCAACCACTACACATAAAAATGCACATCACAGTGTCTCCACAAGCAAGCCCCTAAAGTGAAACACCACACATTCAAACATCTTGGTCAGAGGAGACTCCATCAGAAGACACATGAACACCCCCCACCAGGTTGGATAAAACAGGAAAAGAGTCAGTTGCCTGTCAGGGGCAGGATTCGCCAGATCATGCAGGCACTCAGGTGACATAACTGAAAGTACCAGTAGGTCTCAGTCATAATACATGTGGTTGAGAATGACCTGACATGTACCTCACAGGACAATAAGAAGAGAGACATGATGGACTTCTCTGAATATGTGGCACAGGCTGACATGAGCCTCACACTGAGCAGCATACTACCCTCATCAAGAATGATAGCACAATACAAACAGAAAATGATTGACTTCAATAATTGGCTTAGCTACTGGTGTCATTCCAAGAGGATCCAGTATTTGTCAGCCTGGAACAACATGATGGACAGACCATGCTGCTTTGTTAGAGGTGGTCTGCATCTGTCACTTCTAATCTTTCAAGTACTGGCCAAGGCATTAGTCACCCCATAGTGTCTTTTTTAGGAAGTGCCAAACCAACTGATCTAACAATGTAAAAAATTCATCTAATGCCAAACTGAAGGTACTATTGCTCAGCGTTAGGAGTCTTAACAAAACACTTCACTGCCTGGAAGCTCTCTTTGCCCTGGAGAATGCTGACATTTGTGCAGTTACAGAGATGTGCTTCAAAGCTGCAGAAAGCACCCCAGCAGTACAAGGCTACAATGCCTATCACACAATCAGGCCACCCTCTGAAATTGAAAAGAAAATGAAAGGAGGACTTGGATCTCATTTACATAAAAAATAATCACATTTCTAGATTGGTCAAGAAGGATCACTCACTTGAGCTACTCCACGTACAGCTAATCATAGGCAAAATCCCCCACCTTATCATTGATAGTTACAGATCCCCAACCATGAACCAACTGGGAAACATATACTGCCACTAACATGCATGTTCAGAGACTCCTGGACTTTGTAAATGCAAATACTCTAGAACAGCTGGTCTGCACTCCCACTAGGGATTCAAATATCCTTGACATAGTACTCACACAGATCATCTAGTATTGCACCCCCCAGCATAATGTCCTCATTGGTAAGAACAGATCATAAATCGGTCTCCTTTGAAATAAATGCAACTGTAGTACCTCCATCATAGGTTCATATGTGTTTACTAAACTAAAGACTGCAATGGCCTTTTAAGCCTAGCCATGTATCCCAAATCTCTGACAAGTTCTGTTACCCTTGATAAGAGTAAGCAGAGACTGGGAGATTAAACATTTACAAGCAGGGGCCTGGGAAATGAACCATTTACAGGTTGCCTGTGTCCATTAGAGACATAAGTGCCAAGCCAGGGATGAATTTCCTGTTCCCCTTCAAATTGTCCAAGTTACACTTGAATTGGGTTAGGGAGGAACTCTGCTTCATGTGAATGGGGAGCCTGTTCCAGAGAGACAAGGCAGTCTCTGGGATACATACTTGTCTCTCCAGCAGGTCCTATTTATATCACAGGCAAGGTTTAAGCCTTTTGAATGGAAAATTCTGGAGCTGTTTGTTTTGCAGATATGCAGGAGGTCCATCAGAGTGGGGTCTGGCAATACCCTGTTTGAGTGGCATAGATCCCCTTCAAAAGCCTGTAGGAGACAGAACACAGGGACAGGGCCTTGGGGCGGTGTGCATAGGATGTTTTACTTATGCTCTGCATTCTTTCAGTGAAGAACCTCTGTGAACGTTCCATTTGTTGGATATGCCTCTTTAGGTACATAACAAAGGGGGCATTGTACTCAGTGATAGGTCTGATAAATGCTGAATACAGTGGAACAATGACTTCCTTGGATTTAGATGCCAACCCTATGCCTATGCCTTTGATGCCATCAAACCCTATAACCCTAAATAATTTTTCCAAGGCAAATTATCTCCTATTAAATGATAGCACTAGGCAACTTTAAAGCTCCCCCTATCCCTGAAAACACAGCGGCCTATGCAGAAGTATACACGAATGCCCTGTACAACCACTTTAACAACTGCATAGAAACAGCAGTACTTGACCAAACTAGCCACCCTGGTGGATCCCTGGCATAAATATACTATACACGAGAAGGAAGAAATTCCTATCTAGAAGTAACTGGGGTGGAGCACAACAGTGCTCTTTTCTCCAGTGCTTTCAGAAGAACAAGAGTAGTGGGGTGGTTTGCACGTGCTGGCTATACAGGTCTTCTTTTATCTAGTAATGGATAGCTTTAGTTCATTTACCTATGAGAAAAAGTCCCTGTTCTAAGAAATCCTTAAGCAAGCTGCAGAGAGTTTTAAACAGAATTTGTCAAGTCATCACAGATGCACCTGCAGTGAACATAACGGAACTGCAGTGGCAGATTGCAAGTATCATTCTTTCAGTTCTCATATGAAATGATTTATTCAATCAGCAGTTTAATATATAAAGAAATAAATATGGAGCATTCAGGATCACTGCAGACCCCCCCTTCCCCTCAGAAACACTCTGAATGCATTCCTACTAGTAGAGATCTAGACATTTTTCACGTTAGTAGTGTATGTCCTAGGACGTCTTAGTCCTAGAACCCAAATCTGGAAATTCATCTGATGTAAAGGTAAATTTTTGCCTGTTTTATCCCGCTTCACAAATGTATTAAACCTCCTCCTGGAAAACTATATTTCCTGTAAATAGGTGGGCACCTTTATATGTAACGATAACATTGGTGTGTGTGTGTGTGTGTGTGTGTGTGTGTGTGTGTGTGTGTGTGTGTGTGTGTGTGTGTGTGTGTGTGTGTGTGTGTGTGTGTGTGATACCAGCCTACATAGATCCTTGGTTAGCAGAACATGGGTCTAATTTCTGTCATGTATTTTTATTTTGGAGGGGTGGACCTACAGCTTTGCTGATTGTTAAACAGAATTCATAATACAGTGTTATTGATGTTGCACTTTGTTTCATCATTTTATCATGACAAGATTATAAATGAAAAAGAGTGCCTGTAGTCCAGTTTAGGTACCTTTTCAAATAAAGTAATTAAAACAGACTGGATAGGAAGTCATTTAGTAAGATATTCCAGTGTATTTTCAGGTAGACTACGTTAGAAAAGAGGGATTGAAAGGTTTGATATGGATGTCCAGACCTATACTGAGTGAGAAGAAGAGGGGTATTCTGAAGAAACGTGCTAGAGAGGAGAAGTAGAGGGCACAGATGGAAAATAGTGGTGGATATATGAGACACAGAGTAATGTAACTTTTTGTTATTGTTTTGTATTGTTTTAACAGACAGAGGTAGGGCTGTAGAATTTCTGTATAAAGAGGATATGGATCAAAGCAGCACAGAGTGATACTAGAGGAAGCAAACTGATATACGGCATGAGGGTTGATATGTATGAAGTGGCTTTCCTTTACGATCATAGGCTCATAGAAAGTTACGAGGCTATTGGCCCTGAGGCCTTTATAAGCCTAGCCAGGAGTTTAGCCAATGTTTATCCAAGTCAGCACCCAATGCCCTAGTCCAGCAGTGACACAGCTGGAATCCCAGGGGTCTATTTTCTGTTTTCCATCCAGTTATCCAGGTTGCGCTTAAAAAGGGATAATGAGGTACGTTGCTTGATGTGGAGAGGAGTCTATTTCACAGATGGAGGAATCACTGGGACAACAAATCTGTCATGCCAACAAGTCCTATTGATGTCACAGACCAGGTTGAGATCGCACATGCGGGTTACTCAAGTGGGGCTTGACTTGTGGATATGCAGCAGTCCTATCAAGGTGGGCTCTGAGATTGCTTTGTATGCCAGACAGAGGTCACCTCTGAGTAGTCTGTGTGAATCTAAATAGAGGGACACAGCTTTTAGTCTGTCAGTGTAGGAGAGATGTTTGATGTCCTGGATTTTCCTCGTGAGGAACCTCTGTGGTCTCTCCAGCTGCTGCATGTGCTTTGCAAGGTACATGCCTAAATGGGCTTTGCACTTGATAATGGGCCATATAAGTGAAGAATACAGGGATATTATGACCTTCTTTGTCCCTGGATGAGATACTCTTACTTATAAAGTGGACATGTAGAAAGCCTTCCATACAATGGAAGCAACTTGTTGGTCAAAAACAGGTTGCTATCAACCTGAATACCAAAATCCCTCACGACTGATTGCGTGCTTAGGATGTTATTAATGTGATAATTTGTGGGGACGTCACTCTCCTCAGAAAGGATGATAATGCATTTTTTGGTATTCAGCTTGAGACCATGTTTCTGGCACCAGTCATTTGTTTAGGTGAGACCCTCTTGGAGGATGTCCACATCACTAGGGGATTTGATGACAGTGCCCAGCTTACAATCATCTAAAAATGTAAATGTACAGTCATCTAAAAACTTGGTCAACCAAAGCCCATTGGTTTTGGCCTGCACTTCAGAAAAGTATATCTGAAATAACAGAGGCCACAAGACTGATCCCCGGGGTACACCTGTCTTTATGGGTCTACTACTTGAGGTGGCATCCCATATTTTGATGAGGTGGGTTCTATCAGTGAGCCAGTTTGCTAACCATCTGGCAACATACGGATTGATGTCTAGCTGAGAGAGTTTATCTATTATGCCTCAGTGGGGAATTGTGTCGAAGGCTTTGACCAGTTCAAGGTAGGCACTGTCTTCCCCTCATCCATGGCTTTGGTGATTGTCTCAAAAGAAGTCAACCAAATTTAGCAGACATGACCTCACCTTGATGAAGCCAAACTGTGTGGTATTGAGTGTTTGGAGGTTGCCAATGTCCTTGTTAATGAGGTCCATGATAATCCATTCCATAGCCTTACAGATCAGGCTACTAAGGCTGATGTGGTTAAAATTTCCCAGATCAGTGGATGCTCCACCTTTGTGCAAAGGGATGACAGTGGCTGTTTCCCACTCAGCTGGGATGAAGCCAGTACTTACAAAGGCTGTATTTTGTGCCTTTGAGAGGGCAGTGATGACATGTTCCCTAGAGATAAGGGGAGGAAAGCAAGTACTGGGGGGCAGTGGGGTGAAGTTTTTGGTAAATCTGTCAGCCAGCAAGTTGGCTATATCTATGGCATTTGTGTATGTGGTGTTCTTTCTCACCAGTTCTGAGCAGATCTGGGTGTTTCCTTTGAGACTGCAGGCCTTATGATTGTCTCTAGTAGATGTGACCAATTTGGACTCAAAGTTTGCATTGGAAGATTTCATTAATTTTTAATTGCTTGTTCAGGCTACAGAAAGACTGCTTCCAACTGGGCACCTGCTCCTTCTTGGTCCTGGACAGCAATTTTTTCCTTTTGTTATAGAGTGTATTTATTGCAGATGTCCACCAAACAGGTTTACGCTTTCTTGCAGAGTATGATTTCAACCTTTCGGGTATTCCTGATTCTATGCATCTATATAAATGCCCGTATAGTTCTTTGGTGTAGATTTGGAAATTGGTGTCAGTTCCTACAGATGGGGTGGGGGCTGTGAAGCTGTTTATACCATCCCTCAGGAGGCTGTAATCAACTTTAGAGAAGTTTTTTTGTGTTTGACCCTAGCCATACCTGTCAACCTGGAAACATCAACAATCTGGACAAGGCCCATGAAAAATCGACACAAATCTGTACGCTGATTAAGATACAATTTGCTTACATAATTACATAACCCTGCCCACTCCGATGGAATTGTGGGATACCAACTTCCAAACACAAACTGAAGAACATACAACCAAAATAT
>NC_056726.1:1148203635-1148233635 GCF_019279795.1 Protopterus annectens | reverse complement strand
TTTTATGCTATAAACAATCCAAGCAGACTCAGCATAAGCAACACTAAACTCCTCTTCCCCTGAAGCTCTCAGCTCCTTGTAAAATCCACTTGACACTCAACTGTATCTCTCAACTTTGCAGCACGAGAAATCTTGAAAAAGCCAGTATTTAAGTTACCTGTAAAACATTGCATTTCAGTTACCTGGCACTTGCTCACTAAAGCAATTATATAAGTCAGCACTAAAAAAATAAAAGTACTACACCCTCACAAACTCCCCTTGAGAACCTTGTTCCCCACTGGTCCTTTTTTTCAATTATAAAGGAATTCCCAATACTATTCTAGCATGTCCAAAGGTCAGTTGTCAATCTCCTCTCCGGTCCAGCTGGTGAATCTGGGAATCTTGAGGCAATGTTACAACTGCCTCATGTACACAGACAACCCTCTCCTCCTCCCAACAAATTCCAACACATGTGAGAGATGCAACCATATAGCCAGACTGGAGGCTAAGCTCTCTCAACTCAGTACTGGCGTAACCAGACAGGAGGAGAAGGAAACCACACTCACTACAATTCCAGTCTCACATAGACCTACTATGACAGCAAACCAAACACATAAACACACAAAAACATACCCGGAGGCTCTAAATAAAAATCTGCATAAGCAGCAGAGAATTCCAAAGCAGACACCCAAGCAACCGCTACCCCAAAACAAAACACGTGCAACACATAGCTCACAAAGCCAGTGTGCCGAACAGTCACAGCCCTTAAGGCTAAACAACACACCTGATACACTTGTAATAGGTGACTCTATTGTCAAGCACACTGATGTCCTGCTCACCAGGCTGAACAAAGAGAAGGTCATGGTGAGCTGCCTGTCGGGCGCTAGGATCCGCCACATAACACAAGCACTCAGGTCACTCCAAGGCAAGTACAAATATGACTCAGTCATTGTCCATGCTGATGTGAATGACCTGAGACGTACTTCCCTGGACTACATGAAAAGAGACATAGAGGAGCTCTCTGAGCATGTAGCCCAGGCCAGTATGACCCTGACCTTAAGAAGCATCTTACCCTCACCAAGAATGATGCCACAATATGAAGACAAGATGATCAATTTCAACAATTGGTTTAAGTATTGGTGTCATTCAAAGGGGATCCAATGCTTGTCAGCCTGGAATGACATGCTCGACAAGCCACGATGCTTCGCTAGGGATGGCTTGCACCTGTCACCCCTGGGCTTTTGGATATTGGCAAAGGCTCTTGCTACCCCCATAGTGCCTTTTTTAGGCAAGGCTCAAAAGACAAACCCACCTCCATAGGTATCACAAGGGATAAGAAACTAAGAGTAATGCTACTCAACGCCAGAAGTCTAAACCTCAAGATGCACACACTCAAAACTCTCCTTAGCATGGAGAACATCGAATTCTGTGCAGTAACAGAAACCTGATTCAAGGGTCCCGAGAGCACCCCAGCACTACCAGGTTATGCCTCATACCATGCTTTTCGACCCCAAAACTTGGACCGAACCACAAAAGAGGGGGGGGAGTATCAATATTCGTCAAAGATACCCACACCTCCAGGTTGGTGGCACAGCACGAAGCATCAGAAACTATCTATGTGCAACTAACAGTGGGTAAAACTGCCTTCCAGGTTATAGCATGCTACAGACCACCCTCCCAAACCCAGGAACCCCACTCGGCCTTCCTGAAAACACTGGAAAATATGAAGGTCTCTCCAAACACCATTATACTGGGCAACTTCAACTACCCAAACATAGACTGGGAGCATTACTCTAGCTCCATCACCATAGCCCAAAGGTTCCTAGAATTTATAAACTCAAATGCTATGGAACAACTTGTTACCACTCCCACAAGAGGGGAAAACATACTGAACCTGATCATCACCAACATGGGGACTCTATGCTCCAGACCAGAAGTGTATCCCTCAATGGTAAGATCAGACCATAAACTAATTTCACTGGATATTCACATCCCGACCCCACCCCCTGCCCAGAAAACCACAGTGAAAAACTTCTCTAAAGAAAATTTCACACTCCGCAAAACTGAGGTGGAATCTATCAAAGCCCCCGGGTCTGTGGAAAATACGGCCCAGACCACAGAATCCTTTATAAACGCATTGTATGAACACCTTCATGAATGCATGGATCATGCAATCCCAAATAAAACCAAGACCCAATCCTCCAAAGGCAGACGTCCTGTCTGGTGGACCCCAGCCATAAACAAACTATACAATAGAAGGAGGAAGCTACTACATGACAGAGCAAAATCCCAAAAAGGGAAGGCATCTCTGATAAGTATTAGCAAAAAACTACGGGCAATCATAAAATCGTCTAAGGCCAGCTTCAAGAGAAAAATTGCACAGGACACTAAGGATAATCACAAGGCTTTCTTTAGTTATGTTAGGAACCTGGGTGGGAATTCACAGATATGCTCAGAATTAGTCCAAAATGACAAAAAATACACCGAACCCACAGACATTGCCAACATCCTAGCTGACAGGTTCAGTGCAAACTTCTCCTCCCCCTCCCCACCAAAAGGGCAAATATATATCCCAGCAGAGGGCTGCACCCCTGACATCTCAGATGCTCAGGTAAGAGCCACCCTCTCCAAAGCAAAAAACACAGCATCAATGGGACCAGACGGTGTCCCAGGCTGCATCCTACATGAACTCCAAAAAGAGCTAAACTCAAACATAAAACTACTGTTCAATCTCAGCCTTACTACAGGATATGTACCCAAAGAGTGGCGTACAGCAACAGTGGTCCCTCTCCACAAAGGTGGTGCCTCAATGGATCCTGGAAACTATTGCCCCATAAGCCTGACTATCTTGGTCTGCAAAGCTATGGAAAGGATCATCATGGACCTCATAAATAAAGATACTGGGGACCTACAGACACTGGATCCTACCCAGTTCGGCTTTGTTAAGGGCAGATCCTGCCTCTTAAACCTGGTTGATTTATTTGAAACAGTCACCAAGGCCATTGACGAGGGGAAGGTGGTCCACACAGCCTACCTGGACCTCGCAAAAGCCTTCGATACAATACCCCACTCGGTCATTATAGATAAGCTCACCAGCTTAAATATAAACCCATATGTCACTAGATGGGTTGCAAGCTGGCTCAAGGACAGAACCCACATGGTTAGAATTGCTGGAGCCATGTCAGACTCCAAACCAGTTACAAGTGGCATCCCACAAGGCTCAGTCCTGGGACCTCTCTTGTTTGGTATATATTTTTCGGAGGTACAGGCCAACACGGAAGGACTGTGGATGACCAAGTTCTTAGATGACTGCAAACTGGGCACCATAATTGACTCTCCAGCCGACACAAGCATCCTCCAAAAGGGCCTCATAGAAACAGACAACTGGTGCCAGAGCCATGGCCTCAAGCTAAACGCCAAAAAGTGTATAGTCATCCCCTTTGGCAAAAACAAAGTGCCCACAAATTACCACATAGGTGGCAATCCATTAAGTACAGAAGAAGTAATTAGGGACCTGGGGACCCAGGTTGATAGAAATCTCTCATTTGACAACCACGTGGCCAAAGTGGTTAGAAAAACATTTTATATAGCCCACCTAATCATGAAGGGATTCACATCTAGATCAGGGGAGGTCATCGTGCCTCTTTACTCATCCCTCATCAGGCCCATAATTGAGTACAATGCCCCTTTTGGGATGTACCTTACCAGACACCTGCAGCAACTGGAAAGACCCCAAAAGTACCTCACCAAGAGGATCAAAGGGCTCAAACAGATGCCATATGCTGCCTGGTTAAAGAAACTCCAGCTTTACTCAGTGGCATACCGCCTGCTCAGAGGCGATCTGTGCCTGATGTATAAAGCCATGTCCAACATGGAAATAATGGACATGCTGCACCTCAGAAAATCCAAATCCCATCAAGCTACATGCTCGAGAGACTTAAACCTTAGCAATGAAATAAATAGGACATGCTGGAGGGACATATTCATAACCCAGAGGCTCCCTTCACTCTGGAATAAAATCCCAGTCCAGGTTAGGCAGAGTCCCTCTTTGACTCTCTTCAAGAGGAATCTTGATGAGTGGATGGGAGATCGTAGGTTTTCCCCGGGTATCATTCTGTGTCACTGTTAGACAGAGGCACAGTATACTAACCTCGAAAAAGGGCATAGCAAAATGAATTTAAAATGGATGGCGAAAGCCAAACACACTCTGGCTAGGCTTATAAATGCCCTAGGGCAGATAGCCTAGTATGAACATATGAACCTATGAACCTATTTATTGGGGGAACAAAAGCCCAAAAACCAGGGACACATTTTAAACATTGCTTGTATAATTTTGGAAAGTTGCTAGAATAAAATGTTGTGTTACCACCATGCATTTCATTGCTAAGACTTGAACCCAAGATCCCATATACTACAGTCAGAGTAACATACCACTATGCCAAATCAGCAGTTTCCAGAAAGATAGAAAGACTGAAACTTAAATGGCTATCATTTAGTGAATTCAGTTCTCACTTCTCACCATAGCTCTCAACCTCTTAGCACAAAAAAAATGGACAAAGCCAGTAACGGGGGATATAGAATTCACTTTTGACTTCTCACCATAGCTGTCAAAGTGTTAGCACAAAAAAACTGGACAAAGCCATTAATGGGGGAATATAGCCCCCAAAATAGGGACACATTTCAAATACTGATGTTATAAACTTAGAAAATTGGTAGAATTAAAGGTTTTGTATTACCATTTTTTTTGAAGAATATGAAGTCTGAAATTCAAATGCTTGTCATTATTTAATGATTTCAATCCTTCACTGATTTTCCACAAACACACATGCACATGCACACACACACACACACACACACACACACACACACACACACACACACACACACACACACACACACACACACACACACACAAGCAGCTACCCAGAACATCTGCACTCCTGTTTCCATTTGCAGAACCACCACCATTTCATTTCTGCTTAGATGGAGCAGCCGGAAATGCACATATGTGAGCCCTTGAGCTCAATTCCAACAGGCTGGCAGGCTATTTCATGAAGCTGATGTCATCGCACATGTGATGATGTCAGTTCAAGAAGCCGAAAAAAAATTTAAATAAAAAGCTGGAAAATTTGGAAATTAAGGGGTGTCACTCTGGAATCATGTCACCCCATTATTTGGACCCCAATACTCGGTAAAAAACAAGTAATTTGGTACAGTTCGGAGGTATGACTCTAGCTAGGGGGTGTCAGGGGAGATGGTAACTTATGGTCAGATCTTACCAGGGGGGATGATACTGTAGGGATGCTGCAGTGGTTACTCATGTTGGTTAATACCAAGTCCAAGATATTACCACCTCTTGTGGGGGTATCAACTAGCTGTTCCAAGGTGTTTGCACTGACAAAATCGAGGAATCTCTGGGCATTTGTGTTAAATAAATTGTTAAAATCAGACTGTAAAAATCATTAGGTTTTTCAAAATGACAGACAGTAACACAGGATGCTCAGGTATCAAACAATATTTTATCTAATGTACATTAGGAGGCAAAAAACCATACATAAACATGTACAGAGTTTTGACTAACTACCATAAGAAAGTTTACATATTTTATACCCTTCTTGATCAGCTTTTGCCCACCTTACTGACGTAGTCAGTCACAGGGCCTTTACATCATTATAGTTCATAAGAAAATGCTGAGGTAATGCTTTTTCAAAAAGTTTTTTCCCATGAGAATATTATAGCCTTGCAAGGCACCTGGTCAGTCACAATGTCTTTCCGAGGATGTAACTAATTCAAGGCTCTTGGATTAGTTCGAATACAATGGGATGAATGTCTTCTTAATACATTTCTTTGTCTCTCTGTCCACCGGCTGGACATTATTACTGATAGTGTTCACAAGGCCATTCTTCTCGGTGGAAGCAGGAAAAGATACACATATAGACAGATTCATTACTTTCTAACTTTGCAGATAACATTACTGAAAGACATAAGCCAGTCGAGCTAGCTACTGTCAGGGTCAAAGTTTTAATCATACTACAGCTAAGCTTCAAGCAATAATATGCAAGTTCATTTCTACTGCCATTCTAGTAAAATAGAATTAAATGCATTATATATTATACTGTTTTCAAACTTTGCATTACATATATGTTTGAGTACATATTCTTCTAATAGTTTATATATGTCTAAGCACACATTTTCCTAACAGCTTATATATGTCTAAGTACATATTCTTCTAACAGCTTATATATGTCTAAGCACATATTTTTCTAACAGTTTATATGTGTCTAAGTACATATTTTTCTAACATTCTCCCTCCTGTTAATGCATTTCATTCTATTAGAAACATAAACAATATCATTTCATTTCTTAGCCTTTTCCTTTCTAAGGACTTTCAGCTAAGCAAGTCATTGGTTTTATATTTCAGAAAAAGCATCATCTGAAATTAATCTTTCAATTTCAACACTTTGGTTAAAAGTTTCAGTACCAGATATATCAACAAATTTTTTGATTAATCTTTTCATGCAGGGAATTCCACAGTAAACACATGCTCCTATTAGGAGTATACCCACACAAATAGCAATTAAAATGTTCAATAGGATGGAACCCCACCCCCCAAACAGATTCTGGAAAAAGTCCGTCAGTGGGTTTGGGCCTGGTTTAGTCATTGCTGATACTTGCTGAATTACCTCTAGGTGGTTATTTGTCTCGTGAGGATCCTCAGGGATAAAAGCACAGCATTCTTCTTCGTGTACCACCTCTTGCCGCTAGGGTGAAGTAAGGAGCCATTCGATTTTGTAGCACAACAGTTCTCATTGCATTCAGTTTATCAGTCACCAATTCTAGGGTGGAAAAAGTTGCATTA
Source organism: Protopterus annectens (assembly GCF_019279795.1). NCBI lineage: Eukaryota > Metazoa > Chordata > Ceratodontiformes > Protopteridae > Protopterus > Protopterus annectens. The sequence continues at coordinate 1,148,226,797 of NC_056726.1, read as the reverse complement.
CTCATGGCTTCTTGACAGCTTCCTCAGCTCCCAGATCGATTTGACTGCTCCATAGGCTGGTGGTATTCCTGCCCTGGATATAACACTGTTGCCCAAGTCCATATGAGTCATTTTACTTTTGTCTTTCACTGAATTATGGTCTTTTCAACCAGCTTCGATTTTACCAACTGGATTCACAGGTTTCTTAACTGGACCTTCAGATTTTCGAGCTGTTTCCCTTACATTTCGTATCTTACCCAAAGGTAATTCTGCAGTATGTCTTATTGCTGGAACCAGATAACCCAAAAAACAACTGCTGGACCAATTCTCAGGTAACCATTCATATGCCTTTTTCCCACAAATAAAATCATTACTTTGGTACTAATACGTGTTATCCCTGCATGAAACATTTTTCGATCTTTAATAGACAATTGCTTAGTTAAGACTGGATTGTCACGTACTGCATTTAATGTAGTTTTCATTGAACTCAGATATGAATTATAGTTAGTATCACAAACAGTACCCCCACTTCTGACTTTAATGTAACATTTATAAGACATTGTTATATTACCATTACTCCAGCCCACCTGGAGGGTATCACTTTTGTAGAACATACAACTCCTTTTTGTGTGACAGGTAAAAATAAATCTATTTTGTCCTGTGATCTCACAGTTCCTGTATCAAAAAAAAACTTTTCCAAGTTTCATTTTATCCCCAGAGGGACAGTGGACATTAACAGTCTTTTATATGTTGTTGGTATAGCTGTACAAACCCAGCAATTTGAAATGTTTATAGTCTCTGTATACACACGCTTCATGGCCAGGTATGTGTTAAAGTTTGGATGCCAGTCTATAAACAGTTCATCACGTCTTCTCACTTTCACTTGTGTGGTTGAGTGCAGGGAAAAACCACAATAAGAGAAAAATTGTCACACTTATAGTCAACAAATGCACAGTTAACAAAATAATTATGCAATAGTTCTTGGGTTGCTCTGCTTTTTTGTTTGCTTTACTCTTGGCCATTTTGCCCTTGTGTATCAGTCACAAAGTTCTTATTCAGCTGAAAGTTCTTTTATCTGAAAAAGAGTTAAACTGCAAAACAGATTTATTTATTAACAGTTTCTTTATATAATTAGCTAATGAACTGTCAGCCTCCAGCTCCGCAGGCATGAGAGCTTTCTACTGAGGCACATAATATGCCCTTCCAAATACTACTTCAAAGGGGATCAAACCCTTTACATTTACTACTTCAAAGGGGATCAAACCCTTTACATTTGTTACTGTTTTCATGCTCAGCAATGCTAGAGGTAAACAGCAAATCCAATTCTTCTGAGTCTCACTCATCAACTTCCTTCCTTCACATTTATTCAACTCTATGAAGTCCATACAAATAGTATGGAACGGATATGGTGGTGTAGGGAAACTCCCTTGCTTGTTTTTAAATGCTCCTTGTGCATGGTGCTTGTTACAAGTATGACAAGCTGCACAAAATTTTATTGTATAATTTATGTATCCATATATTTGGAATATTCTATTTACTAACTGTACCATCCCCCCTGTTGAGACATGGCTCTGCCCATGGCTCAACAAAGCTGCATATCTAAATAAATTAGACGGCAATATTGTTTTTTTCCCTTTGGAAATGTACAGTCCATTTTCAAAAATTGCACCTTGTTTTACCCATTTTTGTTTTTCTGTTTTTGTAGTAAGCATCTGCATTGTTTTTAACATGTCTAAATCTAAAATCTCAGAGGGTTGTAATTCCTCATTTAGAAATAAAGTTTTCTGAGTCTGAGGCTGCTTGCTTTGCAGCTGCATTAGTTCGTGCATTACCTTTTGAAATCTTATCCTGTTGTTTTGTATGAGCTACACATTTACAAATAGCTGCTTTGGTAGGCAGCTGAATAGATTCTAATAGCTCCAAAATAAATTGCGCATGATTAATAGGTTTTTCACTGGATGTAATCATCCCTCTATTTTCTTTATTGTTGTGCAAACACATGCACTGTAGAAAAAGCATACTGATTATCAGTATATATGTTCACTTTCTTGCCTTTTACTAAAATACATGCTCCTGTCAAAGCTACCAGTTCTGCTGCTTGAGCATACAAGTTGTGTGGCACAGTTTGTGCTTTTAAAATTTCAGTGTCTGTAACTACTGCATACCCCACCAGATTCTTTCTTGTAGGACCCCTTCTGCATGAGCCATCCATGTAATATGTCACCTCAGCATCATCCAAGGGCATATCTGTAAGATCTTGTCTAGGTAAAGCTAACTGTTCATAGGAGGTTGACTCAGCAGTATGGTCATACATGAAAGATGTCTAGCAGGAGAAAGGTATGCAACTTTTTTTTTTTTTTGTAGCAGAATTATTGCAACTGCATGAGGCATTCTCAATGTGAGAGGGTGGAACAACACTACTGAGGCTGAAGCCTGCACTGCCATTGCTGCTGCAACTACTGCTTGTACACAGTGAGGCAAAGATTGCACCACTGGGTCTAACTGTGATGAATAGTAAGCTATGGGGCATTGCTTATCCCCATGTTGTTGCTTTAATACTGATGTCATGTACCCTTGCTTACAATTTACGGTCTGAAAAAAACGTTTGTGATAACTTGGAAGTCTTAAAACTAATGAAGAAGCTATTAACTGCTTCAACCTGCAGAAAGCCATTTCTGCTTTTGCTTTCCATTGTAAAATAATTTGGTACCCAGCTCCAACAAAAATTAGTTGTACCTAAGAAAGACATTATTTCTTTCTTAGCTGTTGGTTTGGGTGCTTGCAAAATTGCTGTTTTTTTTTTTTTCCCTTTTCTTTCTCCCTTTATCTAGTATTTTACCTTTATTGGATATCACATATCCCAGGTATTTAACCTGTGTTTTTTTTCCAAAGTTGTAACTTACTTTTGTTTACTTTGTCCTTGTATTACTAAAAATTTTAATAATGCTACTGTATTCACCCTGCACTGCTGCTGGGTGCTGCTAGCAAGATGTCATTTACATAAAGTAAAATTTGACTACCTTCCGGTGGGGTAAACCCTGCCAGGTTGCTAGCCATTTTTTTGCAAATATTATTGGGCTCTCACAATATCCCTGTGGTAGTCGAGTATATGTATACCTTTTACCCTGAAATGTAAATGCAAACCAGTATTGACTATCAGGATGTATAGGTATTGAAAAGAAAGCATTGCTTATATCTACCACAGTAAAATACTTCTGTTGTGGCTTTAAATCATTCAACAAGGTATGTGGGTCTGGCACCGTAGGTGCTCTAGGTATTACTGCATTATTTACAGCTTATAAATCTTGTACCATCTGCCATTTCCCGTTTGCTTTTTTTAACAGGAAATAGGGGTGTATCACATGGTGAATCAGGAGATTCTACCAGTACTCCTTTTTTGAGTAATGCTGCTATTATAGGCTTAATTCCTACTTCTGCATCCTTTCTCAAAAGGTATTGTCTTTTCTGTGGTCTAAAAGCTGACTTTGGGGTAATTGTAACTGGTCTTGCTGTTTGAATAAGCCCTACATCTAACTTGCCTGTTGACCACAGAGTTGTTGGAATTTTACACAAGGCCTCTTCTTTTTCTTTTAATAAAAATGCTAATCAGCTGTCCTCACTAGATTGCAAGTGTACAGCTGTATGTGTCTGTGTCAACCAATTCAGTTTTTGTTTTTGTATCCCTTGTCCTGACATTTCTAAATCAGTCTGTTTTCCCATTTTGTTACCTTTTTTCTAAGTCTGCCCATTTAACACTTTTGTTTTTGTCAAGCTGACATGTGGCAGTCTATTGGACTTATACAATCTCATGAATTCCTGAGGTAATGAACAGCTTACTACACTGTTTCCCTCAGTATCCCAACATAAAGTTTGTAATATTAATCTGTCAGCAGGATTTTTTTTCCCTTTTGAACAATTCTTGCTTATATTTCTTATCAGGTCCTGGTGTGCTACAGTAGTATAGAGTACAATGTAACAAGTGCTGCTGATCAGTGTCAAGGGAGGGTACCTTACTGATGGCTACGTTCATCAGTTCTTTGGTTACTGCCCCTGGACCAGTCATAACTAGGTCCTGGCTGTACCAATAATAGGCTTCACCCTCTGATCACACCACAAAAGCATCCATTTGTCTTTGTGCTTTCATACCCTGCATGGTAGGAACTACTGCTATGCCAAATATCTGCACAAGGTCTCTTCCCAGTAAGTTTACTGGACATTTTGCAGAAACTACAATTTTACTTTTTTGAGTCATACCTGAAACAGGGTCAGTTATTGCTACATTATGGGAGAGTGGTTCCCTGTATAGCTGTCCATTTGCTGCTTTTACTAATATATAATCAGGTGATTCAGAATGTTTTGGTAACTTGGAGGGGTGTATCAAAGTCCGTGACGCTCCTGAGTCACACAGGAATTTGACTTCCCTTCCCTCCACCAGAAGTGTCACTTCTGGCTTTGTATCTGCTAGGTAGAGCTCCAGGCTAAATCTAAAATTTCATTTCCATTTTTATCCTCTACATCTGTTTGTACTTTCTTTATTCCCTCTACTACATTTACATTTTCTTTTTGTTTATTAACCTTTCCTGATGATTTTTGGTTATTATCACTATCATATAGTCAGTCCTCATCTCCTTTATCTTCTGTCATTGCTTTCTTATTTTGTTTACAGTCCCTAGCTAGATGCCCTTTTTACCTGACTGTAATACAAATACTTTAGCTCCGTCTTCAGCAGTGAAGACTTGTGCCTCTTTTTTTCCCTTTTTTCAGTATGTCCAGCATACTCAAGTAAGGCTTGCAGCCTGCTTATTCGGTGATCTATCATATGCTTTCTAATAAAGCTACTGATAGGGGCAATGCAACCTTTTAAAAATGCATTTTTTTAATTGTTGTTTAAAGCATTCTAATAATCTAGCATAATATCCATCTATTGTCTCATTTTCCTGTTGTATGCATTAATTAATGCAAGTCCAGTCTGCTCTAAGTTTCCATTTTTCAGAGATTCTGTCTGTCAGACCTTTCACTCTGTTGTCTAAAAATGTTTCAGAATTTTCTAAGCTTCTGTTTTTCTACAATTTGCTTCCTCAATCCACCTATGTGCTTGAGGTATGCCTAGTTGGTGCTGCTTTTTGCTTTTTTTGCCTGACGTCCTGCATCAGATTAAAGCTTGTTTAAGGAGTTTAACTAGTGAAAGTTTATCTAGTTTACTATCAAATTCATAGTTGTTAACACATTTTGTATAATATCTCACATTATCTGCTTGCTGCAATTGCATATACTTCACATTATCCGTTAGGGGTGGATCTCATGATTTTTTTAGTGCACTGATTTCCCATATCTTAAAAAGACTGTTACGTAACCCTTCTCTTGTACCACGTGGTATCTTATTTCCCCATATCCACAGTAGTGTCTAGAATGACTGTTTACTTTGCTTTGTTATTCCCTGATCTATGACTCAAGATACAATACGTCGACTCTCTCTCTCCCTGCTATCACAAACCTTAGCAATAGCACAGTGTAACCTGGTCCCTGATCTAAAACAAAGACAAAGAGGGAAATTCTTCTTACCTGAGCCTCCTGCTTTACGACTGTCTTTTCTTCTTGGGGCCCAGTCTTCCGCTTTTCAGCCACAGATCAGAAAGTGGACAGCCTCTTTACACACAACAATTCAGTCGGAGGTCTTTTCACTTTAAGAAGAACCATTTTGTCAACTCCTCCTGTGTAGATTTATTACATGCACTCTGACCTGTAGCTTACCAAGGGAATTCCGGCTAAAGGACCAAAATGTTAAATAAATTGTTAAAATCAGACTGTAAAAATCATTAGGTTTTTCAAAATGACAGACAGTAACACAGGATGCTCAGGTATCAAACAATATTTTATCTAATGTACATTAGGAGGCAAAAAACCATACATAAACATGTACAGAGTTTTGACTAACTACCATAAGAAAGTTTACATATTTTATACCCTTCTTGATCAGCTTTTGCCCACCTTACTGACGTAGTCAGTCACAGGGCCTTTACATCATTATAGTTCATAAGAAAATGCTGAGGTAATGCTTTTTCAAAAAGTTTTTTCCCATGAGAATATTATAGCCTTGCAAGGCACCTGGTCAGTCACAATGTCTTTCCGAGGATGTAACTAATTCAAGGCTCTTGGATTAGTTCGAATACAATGGGATGAATGTCTTCTTAATACATTTCTTTGTCTCTCTGTCCACCGGCTGGACATTATTACTGATAGTGTTCACAAGGCCATTCTTCTCGGTGGAAGCAGGAAAAGATACACATATAGACAGATTCATTACTTTCTAACTTTGCAGATAACATTACTGAAAGACATAAGCCAGTCGAGCTAGCTACTGTCAGGGTCAAAGTTTTAATCATACTACAGCTAAGCTTCAAGCAATAATATGCAAGTTCATTTCTACTGCCATTCTAGTAAAATAGAATTAAATGCATTATATATTATACTGTTTTCAAACTTTGCATTACATATATGTTTGAGTACATATTCTTCTAATAGTTTATATATGTCTAAGCACACATTTTCCTAACAGCTTATATATGTCTAAGTACATATTCTTCTAACAGCTTATATATGTCTAAGCACATATTTTTCTAACAGTTTATATGTGTCTAAGTACATATTTTTCTAACAATTTGTGTTCTGGCATGAGTAGTTCTTCCAATCTATGTTTCGGTAGTTAAAGTTGCCCAGGATCAGGGGTAAAGGGTTGAATCTTGATAGATTCAAAGATGTCCAGATAGGCAGAGTAGGCATCCTGAGTCAAATGTGGGGGCCTATAGCTAGCTTTGATTTGAATAGGGGTCTTGTCAATGGTTAACTGCATCTGGAGTGTCTCATATGTGTCATACCGACAGACAAGCCTGGAGGTGTGCATGTCTTTAATGTATATATTGAAACTCCACCTTCTTTGACTTTGTTACCCATAGTTTGGGGTCTAAATGAATGATAGGATGAGTAACCTGGTATGATTGATGTGCTTCTGCAGCTTTGAACCAGGTTTCTGTGACTGCACAAATGTCAGCATCTTCCAGGGTTAAGAATGCCTGCAATAAGTGCAGTTTCATCTTTAGAAACATTTAGTAGCATGACCTTTAATTTGTGTTTTGTTGAAATTTTTATGTTGGTAGTTTTGACCTCATCACTTTTCTTAAAAAAGGCACTATGGAGGAGGCAAGAGCTTTTGCCAGAAGCCTGAAACCCAAGTGAGACAGATGTAGGCCATGTCTGGCAAAGCATCGTAATCTGTTCATCATATCTTCAAAAGACACAAAATCCATGAAGGAAGGAAGACCACTCCAAAGACAGAATTGTTTCTTTTATTAACACATTTCACAGTTCTGTGAAATGTGTTAATAAAAGAAACAATTCTGTCTTTGGAGTGGTCTTCCTTCCTTCGTGGATTTTGTGTTTTTTGGATTTGCCTTTTTTGGATGTGTATTGGATGTTGATCGTATCTTCCCAGGCTGTCAGGTAGTGGATACCCCTGGAATGACACAGAAAGTAAGCCGATCATTAATGTCAATCATTTTCTTTTTGTATTGATGCATTATTCTGGGTGATGGTAGAATGCTGCTTAAGGCTAGGGATATACGTGCCTGGGACACATATTCAGTGAGCTCAAACATGTCTCTTCATGTAGTCAAGGGAGGTATGTCTCAAGTCATTCACGCCAACTTGGACTATGACAGAGTCATAGCAGTACCTGTTGTTGAGAGACTTGAGTGTGTGCGTGATATGGCAGATTCTGGCACCTGACAGACAAGTAAGTGAATTTCAACTAGGGAGAAAGTTGTTCTGCTGCCAGCACATAAATATATTTGTATGCATATTACTTAAGATGTTTGCATAAATATATTTTTATGCATATTATGGACTATGTTTGCTGTTAATGTAAGTTTAGGGGTTCTTTATGACTACATTGTAAAGGATTAAAGTTAGTTGGAATGTTACATTTTAGTTTCGAAGATTTTTGAGGTACTGTGAGTTAAAGTGCTGACAACTATTTTAGCTAACAAACAAGCAAATAAAAATAAATAAATACTACAATGGGATATTGATATACAGGAGAACTTAGATTACCTCCTTTTCAATAAACTATCTCATTAGAGGAGGATTTACCTCTCTACTTATCACAATTCTAAGTGATTTATCTAATGTATGGTCAGTCTGTTTCCTCTAAGCTCAATGAATCACACTGGTTGTAATTTTGGTACACTAAAACTGTAATTATTTTAAAATCCTTGTTTTTGTTTAAAAAAAAATCATATAAAAAAGTCAGATGATAAGACAAAAGCTCAAGTATCTTGAGGGGTATGTCTGACAAAATTCCCTGCATGGGGTGTCAGGGGGAGTTTGCTTCAGGAACTAATACATTTTTTTTATTTGTGAAACTCAGTATTTAAATTGAATAATGGAAATTCTTGAATTAAAATGTGCTGCTTATCAAACGTATTTGGACCTGTTGTTGTTGACATGGCTTATGTTAATCAGTATATAATGGGCTTCCCTACACATGGTTGAGGAGAAATTGATCGAGCATCAGTAGCCCACAATAAAAAAAAGAAGAGGATCGGTATAATGCCAGGTAAGTTTTCCCAATGGAAATCATTGCCAGTGCAGTTTCTAATTGCTTTCTGACAATGATTTACTTTTTAGGTAGATTTCTCCCTTCTTCAAGTTGGTGCAACCATGGAGCTGGTATATATATTTATATATAGATTGATACATATAGATATATAAGTTTGGAATGGGGAAAGGGTTTCACATTTTAGTTTTCCAGCATGTTTGTTTTCATTCTTTTGAAATGCTGGCTTTCAGGAAGTTAACATTTCATAGGAGAACCAAATATAATGATATATGTAAAGTGTACATCATTATACACCACTGTACCTGAAAAGATTATATTTTTGATCAAACAGGTTGATAATAGACTGTCATTTTTGCTATGGTGATCTAGAGCATAAGTCAAAGGGTTGGTGATACAAGACAAAATAATGGTACAGGCCAAGGACAACCACAAGGCATTTTTCAGCTATGTCTGCAACCTCAAAGGCAATGCACAATTGTCTACAGAGCTCCTTCAGCCACCAATACTGAGCCAGAAGACACAGCAAACCTACTGGTAGACAAATTCAGCTCTAACTTTATCCCTTTCTCCCCCCCCAACAACCCCTCAAGAAACATCATGATATATTACTCCTCCTACTATCACTAGAGAACAAGTCCTTAATGTTCTTTCAAAGGCCAAGAACATTGCACTGATGGCCAGACAATATCCCAGAATGCTTTCTATATAGCATGAAACATGACATGTCTGGCCTTTTGGATTGCTACTTAACCATCACCTCCAAAAAGGCTTCATGCCTCACAAATGGAAAAGAGCAACAGTCATCCCTCTACACAAAGATGTGCCATCTACAGACCCTGGAAACTAAGACCCATAAGTGTCAGTAGTCTCATATGCAAAGCCTTGGAAAGAATGTATCATGACGATGATCAATAATGATACAGGAAACATCTAAACACAACACCCATCCCAATTTGGTTTTGTCCAGGGCAGGTAATTTCTACTCAACCTGGTAAACTTCTTTAAGAAGGTCACCAAAGCAACAGATGTGAGCAAAATGGTTCATACTGCATACCTTGACCTGGCCAAAGCATTTAGGCATTGCTGATAAACTCAAGGGCTTAGGTAGAAACCCTTATGTCACCCAGTGGATAGATGGCTCACAGACAGGACCAGGGAGGTTAGAACTGGGGAGTTCACCTCCACAATGAAGACAATCACAAGCAGAGTCCCTCAGAGATTTACATTTAATTCTCTGGATAGACTAGTATGTATCCCAGAGACTACCCCTTCAATGGAACAGGCTCCCCATGTATGTGAAGCAGAGTTCCTCCCTAATCCAATTCAATTGCAACTTGGACAACTGGATGAAGAAAAGGAAATTCATGCCTGGTAATTGACACAGGCAATCTGTAAATGATTGATCAAGCAGACCCCTGTCTGTAAATACTTCATCTCCCAAGCCCATGCTTACACTTATCAAAAGTACCAGAACTTGTGAGATATATGGGATGGATGGCTAGGCTCAAAATGCCCTGGTGGTCATTAGCCTTATAAAACTATGAAAACAAAACGACTGCAAGTTATAAAGAAAAAGTCCAGCACAATTATTTATTGCACAGTGTCCTCTATTCTGTCTCACAGCATATCTTCCAAACCAGAGAATAGACCTTCAGCTTCACCTTAATATCAAGAAAGCTTTTTGGGTCATTTCAACACAAAAAGACATGCGCCATACTGAGCAGCAGAAAAGCCCCTCACTCACACCCCAGCAGCTGCCAACAATACACATCAAGATTTTTTATAGCATGTTTTTGTTGTTTTTCGAATATTAATTTATTACCATCTTTCTGGGTTTAACCAACTCCACATATAAACAATATTAAACTGTTAATGTTTTATGTACATAGTGTTTTCAGACTTGCCCGGGCCTCCCATGAAAGAGTCTCAGACCCTCCCAGGAAGGCTAGGCTCACTGTTCAAGAAACATTGCATTAAAGCATAAGGTGAGTATTCTGAGAGGCTGAATTCTACCTGTCATGAGCTTTCTACCTTTTTCTTGTCCATATCTGTGATATAAACACACACACACACACACACACACACACACACACACACACACACACACACACATATATATATATATATATATATATATATATATATATAGGTTCATAGGTAGGTACTAGGCTATTGGCCCAGGGGCCTACATAAGCCTAGCCAGCAAGGTTTCATGGCTTACGCCACCCAAGAAAGTTATTTTCCTGTGCCACTGTCGAGCAGAGACACAGGAGTGATCCCTGGGGTATATTTCCTATTTCCCATCCACTCATCATGATTTTTCTTGAAGAGTGCTAATGAAGAACTTTGCTTGACATAGATGAGTAGCTTGTTCCAGAGTATAGGAAGTCTCTGGGACAGGAATAAATCCCTCCAGCATGTCCTGTTTATTGTGTTGACAAGGTTTAGGTCCCTAGAGTGTGTAGCTCAGAGGGATTGGGATTTCTTTAGGTGTAGCATGTCCAACAGATCTGGGTTTGACATAGCTTTATATGTTAGGCAGAGATCACCTCGGAGTAGGCGATATGCTACGGAGTAAAGCTGGAGTTTTTTGAGGCGATCAGTGTAGGGCATTTGTTTGAGGCCAGTAATCCTCTTTGTGAGGTACTTCTGTGGCCTTTCCAGCTGCAGCAGATGTCTTGTGAGGTACATTCCAAAAGGGGCATTGTACTCTATAATAGGTCTAATGAGTGATGAGTAGAGGGGAACAATGACCTCTTTTTTCCTGGATGAGAACCCTTTTATAATGAGGTGTGCCACGTAGAAGGACTTCCTGACTACTGTTGTGATGTGACTATAAAGGAGAGACTCCTGTCCACCTGAGTCCCAAGGTCTCTTATCACGCATTTGGTGTTAAGTAGATTGCTGCCTATGTTGTACTTCATTGGTACAGAGTTTTTACCAAAGGGGATGACACTGCACTTTTTAACTTTGAGCTTGAGGCCATGGCTCTGACACCAGGCATCTGTCTCAGTGAGGCCCTTCTGTAGGATGTCAACATCATTTGGGGACTTGACTATGGCTCCTAGTTTGCAGTCATCTGCAAACTTCGTTAGCAAGAGGCTTTCTGTATTAGCCTGTACTTCAGAGAAGTAGATACCAAACAGGAGAGGTCCCAGGACGGAACCCCGTGGTACTCCACTTGTCACTGTTTTGAGGTCAAGATATGGAGTCTGCAACTTTTACAGTGTGGCTTCTGTCAGTGAGCCAGTTGGCAACCCATCTTGTGATGTAGGGATTTATACCTAGTTTAGTGAGTTTAGCTATAATTCTAGAATGGGGGATGGTGTTGAAAGCATTGGCAAGGTCAAGATAGGCTGTGTGAACCACCTTACCCTCATCCACGGCTTTGGTGACTGCCTCAAAGAAGTCGATCAGGTTCAGGAGGCATGATCTGCCTTTCACAAACCCAAACTGGGGGGTCCAGAGTTTAGAGGTTACCAATATATATATATATATATATATATATATATATATATATATATATATATATTGCAGACTTTTAAAGTAAAATCCTTATCCCATACCTAAGGAACTAATCAACATTAAGTTGACCATTTATGTTCAAAGCAGTTAAAGAAATATGTTAAAGGAGGAAGAATTCAGTACACAATCTATGTTATACACCACAAGCTGAGGGCACAAAATGATCAAACTGAACTAAACAGAAATTCTACTGCTGATCACAAAAGTCTTTCTGCTCATTCTGAAGTGCTGGATTATCTATTAGTGTCATAACTGCATATATTTTAATTCTGACCTCTGTTCAGTTCTTACATGGTGAGCTTAAGTCCTTAAAATGGGTATATCTGATGCCATTTTTTGTGGATGTGTAAAATATCCATCAGTATGGAATCTTCCAGAAATAAAACAAATAATAGTGTCTCCAGTTGTTAAAACATTCTATCCAGATGTTCATATTTTTTTAAAGTAAGAAGAAAATATTACATTAGTCTTTAATTTGTAGAAAAGTACGTTGGGAAAAACCATATGGTTAGTAGCCAACAGAGATATATAAATGTGTGTTCTTTAATTGTACAGTGAAAATTATGTCCCAGCTAATGTTTTTTCTGTAAAAAGATCATCAACACCTTGTGAAGACTTACAATTAGAAAGTAAAAGAAAACAATCATTTGATATGTTTATCATATGTATTAATTAAACCTGAGCTATATATTTACAGATAATTCCTGGCTACAGTGCACTTTTACAACAGCAATGGAAACACAGCAGATCATTTTTCTGATATTTTTACTTCTCATGTCAGCCTTTGACAGGTGCAGACTTCAGTGTAAAATTTCAGATTCATCGATGGTTGCTTATGCTGTGGCAGGTGACATCATCATTGGCGGTATATTACCACTTCGCTTAGTAGTACCAAACTCTGCTGTGACTTTCAGAGAGAAGCCCCCCAAAAGGCTTTGCCTTCAGTAAGTATGACAGTTTTATGCAGTCAAACGATACACAAGGAACACAACTCACTGCTGAAGACGTTCTCACCAAATGCAGGAAAACAAGTAAATACTAAGAAATGAGAACAGTCACCACGAACAATATCTTCAATACGAGTAAAGTCCAATAATGACCACGATAAAATCCAACAGTAGTCACGATAAAGATATAAAAATCATTTATTGTAGAACATAGAATTAGCGCTTTCGCATAGTACAAGCTATGCTTCATCAGATCGTGACTACTGTTGGATTTTATCGTGGTCATTATTGGACTTTACTCGTATTGAAGATATTGTTCGTGGTGACTGTTCTCATTTCTTAGTATTTACTTATTTACTAGTTTTATGCAGTCACCTTCAATAACATGATAGCTTGATTCTCAGATTTTTTTTGTACAATAATTCTCTACTGGTTTTATAAGAATGTAATTTAATACATTTTATTTGCTGAAAGAACCTTCTGTTGTAATGTATTGCTGTGAAGAACTTTGACAATGAATGTTGGGACACCATCTAGGCAGTTTCCAGTTGTTTTATTAATATAATACTATTTCAGGTAAAAAAGTAAAAAAAAATAAATAAATAAAAACAGAAACAGTCGCATACTTCTAAGGTATGATTTTAAAGTTTAAACAAAGTAGAAGTGATCTGCCACTATGACTCTTCTTTTTCAATGCTATTTCTGTAGCTGGATGCAGTGACTTCATAATACAGCCAAGGTACATGAAAAAATGGCTGTTCATACTTTTCACTACTGCAGTAACCTTAGCTATATGGGTTATATGGTTTACTATTGTTTGTGTGAATGACATTCTATCAGCTGCAATGTGCCAAAAAACAGAATGTCGAACGCACAAGCAGTTTTGCACCAGATAGTCGACTCCACTTATGCGAATGCACAACTGCATTCGTATAAGTGGAAATCGACTATCTGCAAGGAGATTGCAGTACAGTTGGGAGTGGAAATTCCTCCACATCCCCACTGTAGTGCAATCTCGGAGTTAGAATATATAAGTAGGGGGGGTGTGGGGGACGCAGCCCCCCACATGGAAGGTGCAGGGGAGCTTGCCCCCCCCTGCAAAAATGTGATAGTTGTAGATGAGTTTGATTTACATCAGCTCCTATACAGCTATCATGTGGTGGTTTCGACAACAATGTCGAGTCAAATGCGTCGAGCATTTGGTTTGACATTGTGAACGGCAGTTTTTTTTTTACTTTCGGTATTACCATTTGTTTATTTGAACAGAAAATGTTTTTCTATTCGAATAAACAATAGCAAACCGGGTTATATCCTGACAAAGATATAACAGCTAGGCAGCTTCCAAAGCTTCAGGACACCTTTTATGCACCCAAACTGTCAGACAGCTAAAATGCAAACCAGTCATGCAGCATTACTACTGTAGGAACAAAGTAGTTACTTTATTGGGCTGAATGTGTTCATACAATGTTCCTTTTTTGAAGGTATGCCCCTATTTTCTGGCTTGACTTACCCCTTCAAACAATTCAGTGAATGACACATATGATTTTTGAATCTGTCTAGTACACAGAAAACCACACTATGTGACCAACATACTAGTAGTAACAATAATTTAAAGAAAGAGGACACACCTTAGATCTCCTTTTTTCAGAAGCAAAAATAAATGATTTTGTGTTATACAACTTTGCAAGTAAGTTCATTAAAGTGGACAGATTTTGTAATGTCTCTTTGATAATGTGCTTGTATTTTACATCATTTTGTTGCTTTTTTTTTTAAAATATGCATTTCTGAGCGGTATAGGTTCAGAAGTTCATAGGCAGTTAATAGGAAATCGACCCGAGAATCATTTTAAGCCTGGTAAAACTTACCCTAAATTTACCAAATTATTGCTAATATGTGTCAATACACCAAGGAATTTTATGGTTATGATATAGGCTTCTACACATCAAGTGTTCACAGGCTGCCTCTGTCGCTTAGGGATATAGGTGCTAAACCAAGGGAAAATTTGTGATTTCTAATCCATTGGTCCAAGTTATTTCTGAATACAGTCAGGGATGTTTTGTATCACATGGATAGGAAGTCTGTTCGAAAGAAGGCATAACCTTTTTGACACAAACCTCTCCCTCCAAGTTGTCCTGTCAACATGTTCCCAGATCCCTAGCCAAAGGGTCTACTTTTAGGGGTGTATTATTAATTTGATAATTTTTAGGGGTGCCACCTTTCCAAAGGGTACTATTATGTATTTTTTTTTTGCATTGAGCTTTAGTCCATGGTTCTGGCATCAGTTGTTTGTCTGTGTCAGGACCTCTTGAAGGGAATCTATGCTTTTAGAGAATTCATGGACCACATATAGTTTACATTCACCTGTTTAGGTTAGCCAGAGGATATTGACATTTACTTTGACTTCAGAGAAGTAGATGCCAAAAATGAAAGGCCCAGCATCAATTCCTCTGGACGCCGCAAGTGACTGAGCTATACATTGAGGTGGATTTCCTTATCCTAGCATCATCTGTCCTACAAGAGAGGCAAATGGTTATCCATGTGGTGACATATGTATTTCTGTAACTAACTTTGTAAGTTTATATTCAATGCCTGTATGAGGTATAGTGTGAAATGCCTTGGCCAGGTCAAGTTGGGCAGTGTGCACTGTTTTTTATTTATTTTATTTAATTTTATTTAACATTCATTTACTGGGATGGTTCAGCTGGATAACAGTGTCCATTTTCAGTGGAGGCCCGGAGAGAAAAGCTTCAGCAAAGTACATTTTTACTAATACATGTCTACTACAACAAAGAAAAAGTTTACTATACAGGTTATATGTATCTACTTACAGTCTAGCAGAGACCAGTAAAGCAACTTATATACATAGGAGACCAATCAACAAAAATATATACATGAGATATGAGATTAACACATAAATAAAGTCCAAATACAGTACAGCATGTCTTACATTTTCTTAAGCCTCTGTAGTACATTTAGTATGTCATCTGGCAGAATACAGTTTACAAGTGCGAGGAAGACAAGGGGCTATAAGTAAGGGAGAAGGAGGTTACAGGAGTTATAGAGTGGACAGAAGTGTAGTTAGAGGTTATATTTGAGTGAGGAAGACAGGGGGGTATAGGTAAGGGAGAATGAGGTTACAGGAGTTATAGAGTGGATAGAAGTGTAGTTAAAGGTTATAACAGAGTGAGGAAAACAAGGGGATATAGGTAAGGGAGGAGGTTACAGGAGTTATAGAGTGGATGGAAGTTTAGTTAGAGGTTATATCTGTGTGAGGAAGACAAGGGGATATAGGTAAGAAAGGAAGAAGTTACAGGAGTTATAGAGTGGGTAGAAGTGTAGTTAGAGGTTATATCTGAGTGAGGAAGACAAGGGGATATAGGTAAGGGAGGAGGAGGTCACAGGAGTTATAGAGTGGATAGAAGTGTAGTTAGAGGTTATATCTGAGTGAGGAAGACAAAAGGATAGGTAAGGGAGGAGGAAGTTACAGGAGTTATAGAGTGGATAGAAGTGTAGTTAGAGGTTACATCTGAGTGAGGGAGACAAGGGGATATATGTAAGGGAGGAGGAGGTTACAGGAGTTATAGAGTAAATAGAAGTGCAGTTAGAGGTTTTATCTTAGTGAGAATGACAAGGGGATATAGGTAAGGGAGGAGGAGGTTACTGGAGTTATAGAGTGGATAGAAGTGTAGTAAGAGGTTATATCTGAGTGAAGGAGACAAGGGGATGTAGGTAAGGTAGAAGGAGGTTACAGGAGTTATAGAGTGGATGGAAGTGTAGTTAGAGGTTATATCAGAGTGAGGGAGACAAGAGGATATAGGTAAGTGTGGAGGAGGTTACATGAGGTATAAAGTGTTTAGAAGTGTAGTAAGAGGTTATATCTGAGTGAGGAAGAAGAGGGGATAAGGTAAAGGAGAAGGAGAGTACAGGAGTTATAGAGTGGGTAGAAGTGTAGTTAGAAGTTATATCTGAATGAAAAAGACAAGAGGCTATAGGTAAGCTAGGAGGAGGTTACAGGAGTTATATAGTGAATAGAACTTTAGTTAGAGGTCATATCTGAGTGAGAAAGACAAGGTGATATAGATAAGTGAGAAGGAGGTTACAAGAGTTATAGAATAAATCGATGTCTAGTCAGACGTAAAATCTGGGAGAGGAATACATGGGGATATAGGTAAGGGAGGAGGAGGTTATAGGAGTTATAGAGTAAATAAAGGTATAGTTTAAAGTTTTATCTGAAGACAAGGGGAAATTGGTAAGGGAGGACGAGGTTAAAGGAGTATAGAGTGGGTAGAAGTGCAGTTAGAGGTTATAACTGAGTGAGGGAGACAAGGGGATACAGGTAAGGGAGGAGGAGGTTACAGGAATTATAGAGTGGACAAAAGTGTAGTTAGAGGTTATATCTGAGTGAGGAAGACAAGCGGCTATAGATACAGGAGGGGGAGGTTGCAGGAGTTATAGAGTGGATACAAGTGTAGTTAGAGGTTAAATCTGAGTGAGGAAGACAAGGGAATATAGGTAAGGGAGAAATAGGTTACAAGAGTTATAGAGTAGACAGAAGTGTAGTTAGAGGTTATATCTGAGTGTGGAAGACAAGGGGATATAGGTAAGGGAGGAGAAGGTTACAAGTGTTAAAGAGTAGATAGAAGTGTAGTAAGAGGTTATATCTGAGTGATTAAGACAAGGGGATATAGGTAAATGATGAGGAAGTTACAGGAGTTATAGAGTGGATATAAGTGTAGTTAGAGGTTATATCTGAGTGAGAAAGACAAGGGGATATAGGTAAGGGAGGAGGAGGTTACAGGTGTTATAGAGTGGATAGAAGCATAGTTAGAAGTTATATCTGAGTGAGGAAGACAACGGGATATAGGTAAAGGAGAAGGAGTTTACAGGAGTTATAGAGTGGATAGAAGTGTAGTTAGAGGTTATATCTGAGTGAGGAAGACAAGAGGATTTAGGTAAGGGAGGCAGAGGTTACAGGAGTTATAGAGTGGATATAAGTGTAGTTAGAAGTTATATTTGAGTGAGGGAGACAAGGTGATATAGGTTAGGGAGGAGGAGGTTACAGGAGTTATAGTGGGTAGAAATGTAGATAGAGATTATATCTGAGTGAGGAAGACAAGGGGCTATAGGTTAGGGAGGAGGAGGTTACAGGAGTTATAGAGCAGATAGAAGTGTTGTTACAGGTTTTATCTGAGTGAGGAAGACAAAGGGCTATAGGTTATGGAAGAGGAGGTTACAGGAGTAAGAGAGTGGATAGAAGTGCAGTTAGAGGTTATATATGAAAGAGGAGAATAATGGGCTATAGGTCAGGGAGGAGGAGGTTACAGGAATTATAGAGTGGATAGAAGTGTACTTAGCAGTTATATCTGTGTGAGGAAGACAAAGGGCTATAGGTACTGGAGGAGGAGGTTACAGGAGTTATAGAGTGGATAGAAGTGCAGTTAGAGGTTATATCTGTGTGAGGAAGACAAAGGGCTAAAGGTATTGGAGGAGGAAGTTACAGGAGTTATAGAGTGGATAGAAGTATAGTTAGAGGTTATATCTGACTGAGGAAGACAAGGGGCTATAGGTAAGGGAAGAGGACGTTCCAGGAGTTAGAGTGGAAAGAAGTGTAGTTAGAGGTTATATTTGATTGAGGGAGGCAAAGGGGTACAGGTAAGGGAGAAGGAGGTTACATGAGTTACAGAGTGGATAGAAGTGTATTTAGAGGTTATATCTGAGTGAGGAAGACAAGGGGATATAGGTAAGGGAGAAGGGCATTACAGGAGTTATAGAGTGGATAGAAGTGTAGTTAGATTTTATATCTGAGTGAGGAAGGGGATATAGGTAAGGGAGAAGGAGGTTACAGTAGTTATAGAGTGGATAGAAGTGTAGTTAGAAGTTATATCTGAGTGAGAAAGACAAGGGGCTATAGGTAAGTGTGAAGGAGGTTACAGGAGTTATAGAGTGGATAGAAGTGTAGTAAGAGGTTATATCTTAGTGAGAGAGACAAGGGGATATAGGTAAGGGAGGAAGAGGTTACAGGAGTTATAGAGTGGACAGAAGTATAGTTAGAGGGTATATCTTAGTGAGAGAGACAAGGGGATATCGGTAAGCGAGGAGGAGGTTACATGAGTTATATAGTAGATAGAAGTGTAGTTAGAGGTTATATCTGAGTGAGGAAGACAAGGGGGTATAGGTAAGGGAGGAAGAGGTTACAGGAGTTATAGAGTGGACAGAAGTATAGTTAGATGTTATATCTTAGTGAGAGAGACAAGGGGATATAGGTAAGGGAGGAGGAGGTTACATGAGTTATAGAGTGGATAGAAGTGTAGTAAGAGGTTATATCTGAGAGAGGGAGACAAGGGGCAATAGGTAAGTGTGGAGGAGGTTACAGGAGTTATAGAGTGTATAGAAATGCAGTTCAAGGTTATATATGAGTGAGGAAGACAAGGGGATATAGGTAAGTGAGAGGAAGGTTACAGGTTTTATAGAGTGGATAGAAGTGTAGTTAAAGGTTATATATGAGTGGGAAAGAAAAGGGGATATAGGTAAGGGAGAAGGATGGTACAGGGGCTATAGAGTGGGTAGAAGTGTAGTTAGAGGGAATATCTGAGTGGAAATGACAAGGGGCTATAGGTAAGCTAGGAGGAGGTTACAGGAGTTATATAGTGGATAGAACTGTAGTTAGAGTTCATATCTGAGTGAGAAAGACAAGGGGATATAGGTAAGGGAGGATGAGGTTACAGGAGTTATAGAATAGATAGATGTCTAGTCAGAAGTTAAATCTGGGTGAGGAAGACAAGGGGATATAGGTAAGGGAGGAGGAGGGTGTAGGAGTTATAGAGTAAATAAAAGTGTAGTTAGAGGTTATATCTGAGTGAGGAAGACAATGGGCTATAGATACAGGAGGAGGAGGTTACAGGAGTTATAGATTGGATACAAGTTTTGTTAGAGGTTATATCTGAGTGAGGGAGACAAGGGGATATAGGTAAGGGAGGGAAAGGTTAAGAAGTAAAGAGTGGATAGAAGTGTAGTTAGAGGTTAAATCTGAGTGAGGAAGACAAGGGGATATAGGTAAGGGAGAAATAGGTTACAGGAGTTATAGAGTAGATAGAAGTGTAGTTAGTGGTTATATCTGAGTGAGGGAGACAAGGGGATATGGGTGAAGGAGAAGGAGTGTACATGAGTTATAGAGTGGATAGAAGTGTAGTTAGATGTTATATCTGAGTAAGGAAGACAAGGGGATTTAGGTAAGGGAGGCAGAGCTTACATGAGTTATAGAATGGATAGAAGTGTAGTTAGAAGTTATATCTGAGGTAGGAAGACAAGGGGCTATAGGTAAGGGAGGAGGAGGTTACAGGAGTTATAGTGGGGATCGAAGTGTAGTTAGAGGTTATATCTGAGTGAGGAAGACAAGGGGCTATAGATTAAGGAGGAGGAGGTTACAGGAGTTATAGAGTGGATAGAAGTGTAATTACAGGATATACATGAGTGAGGAAGACAAAGGGCTATAGGTTAGGGAAGAGGAGGTTACAGGAGTTATAGAGTGGATAGAATTGCAGTTAGAGGTTATATCTGAGAGAGGAAGACAAAAGGCTATAGGTAAGGGGGGAGGAGGAGGTTACAGGAGTTATAGAGTGGATAGAAGTGTAGTTAGAAGTTATATGTGAGTGAGGAAGACAAGTGGATATAGTTAAGGGAGAAGGAGGTTACAGGAGTTATAGAGTGGATATAAGTGTATTTAGAGGTTATATCTGAGTGAGAGAGAGAGACAAGGGGATATAGGTAAGGGAGGAAGAGGTTACAGGAGTTACAGAGTGGACAGAAATATAGTTAGAGGTTATATCTTAGTGAGAGAGACAGGAGGATATAGGTAAGGGAGGTTACATGAGTTATAGAGTGGCTAGAAGTGTAGTAAGAGGTTATATCTGAGTGAGGAAGACAATGAGATATAGGTAAGGATGGAGGATATTACAGGAGTTATAGAGTGAATAGAAGTGTAGTTAGAGGTTATATCTGGGTGAGGAAGATAAGGGGCTATAGGTATCAGAGGAGGAGGCTACCGGAGTTATAGAGTGGATAGAAGTGCAGTTAGAGGTTATATCTGAGTGAGTAAGACAATGGGATATAGGTAAGGGAGGAGGATATTACAGGAGTTATAGAGTGGATAGAAGTGTAGTTAGAGGTTATATCTGGGTGAGGAAGATAAGGGGCTATAGGTATCAGAGGAGGAGGTTACCGGAGTTATAGAGTGGATAGAAGTGCAGTTAGAGGTTATATCTGAGTGAGTAAGACAATGGGATATAGGTAAGGGAGGAGGATATTACAGGAGTTATAGAGTGGATAGAAGTGTAGTTAGAGGTTATATCTGGGTGAGGAAGATAAGTGGCTATAGGTATCAGAGGAGGAGGTTACCGGAGTTATAGAGTGGATAGAAGTGCAGTTAGAGGTTATATCTGAGTAACGAAGACAAGAGGATATAGGTAAGGGAGGAGGAGGTTCCAGGAGTTAGAGTGGATAGAAGTGTAGTTAGAGGTTATATCTGAGTGAGGGAGACAAGGGAGTACAGGTAAGGGAGAAGGAGGTTACAGGTGTTATAGAGTGGATAGAAGGGTAGTTAGAGGTTTTATCTGAGTGAGGAAGACAAGGGGCTATAGGTTAGGGAGGAGGAGGTTACAGGAGTTATAGAATTAATAGAAGTGTAATTAGAGTTTATGTCTGAGTGAGGAAGACAAGGGGCTATAGGTTAGGGAGAAGGAGGTTACAGGAGTTATAGAGTGGATAGAAGTGTAGTTAGAGGTTATATCTGAATGAGGAAGACAGGGAGATATAGGTAAGGGAGGAGGAGGTTACAGGAGGTTTAGAGTGGATAGAAATGTAATAAGAGGTTATATCTGAGTGAGGAAGACAAGGGTATATAGGTAAGGAAAGTGGAGGTTACAGGAGTTATAGTGGATAGAAGTGTAGTTAGAGGTTATATCTGAGTGAGGTAGACAAGGTGATATAGGTAAGGAAAGAGGAGGTTACAGGAGTTATAGTGGATAGAAGTGTAGTTAAAGGTTATATCTGAGTGAGGGAGACAAGGGGCTATAGGTAAGGGAGGAGGAGGTTACAGGAGTTATAGACTGGATAGAAGTGTAGTTAGAGGTTATATCTGAGAGAGGGGACATAGGTAAGGGAGGAGGAAGTTAGAGGAGGTATAGAATGGATAGAAGCGTAATTAGTGGTTATATCTGAGTAAGGAAGACAAGGGGCTATAGGTAAGGGAGAAGAAGGTGACAGGAGTTAGAGAGTGGAAAGAAGTGTACTTAGCAGTTATATCTGAGTGAGGAAGACAAGGGGCTATAGGTAAGGGAGGAGGAGGTTACAGGAGTTATAGAGTGAATAGAAGTGTAGTTAGAGGTTATATTTGAGTGAAGAAGACAAGGGGTTATAGGTAAGGGAGTAGGAGGTTACATGAGTTATAGATTGGATAGAAATGTAGTTAGAGGTTATATGTGAGTGAGGAAGACAAGGGGATATAGGTAAGGGAGTAGGAGGTTACTGGAGTTTTAGATTGGGTAGAAGTGTAGCTAGAGGTTATATCTTAGTGAGGGAGACAAGGGATATAGGTAAGGGAGGAGGAGGTTACAGGAGTTATATAGTGGATAAAAGTGTAGCTAGAGGTTTTATCTGAGTGATGGAGACAAGGGGCTATAGGTAAGGGAGAAGGAGGTTAGAGGAGTTAGTGGACAGAAGTGTAGTTAGAGGTTATATCTGAATGAGGGGAAATTATCCAGAGTTAGTACATGAGCAGAAGCAGGTCGATGTTAGGTGATCATTTAGTAGTGTTTTAAACTTGCTGGTGCTGGAGGTGGATCTTATATGGATGGATAAAGAGTTTCAGATTTTGGTGATACTGTTTGCGTATAGGGAGACACCACAGCATTATTGCTACTTCTAGTGATCTTTACTAGGTTTTTGTTGCTGGAGCTCAGGGTCCAGTTTTTGTAATAGTGAGTAAGGAGGCCTTTGAGGACAGGGGTTTTTTCAGGTTGGTTGAGTATTTGGTGGGCTACGGAGAGCTGGTTAAAAATTAAAAGGTTGGGGATTTCTAGCCATGAGAGTTCTTTGGGGGC
>NC_056726.1:1148101135-1148198635 GCF_019279795.1 Protopterus annectens | reverse complement strand
GGGGTGGGTGCATATTGTGAAGCTATGACAACTTATTTGCCTGAATATGAGTGTAATGTCAACAAAAGTCTCGAACAGTGGGACACCATAGTTACAAGCTCATGGACAACAGTAAAAGAAGCATGCACAGTCATGGACAATATCAGAATAATACCACCAGTAATCCCTTATCTCTGACACAATATATGTGATTCTGAATGGTCATAGATGGTTCTGCACAAACACACTTGTACAGCTACTATGACATGGCAGCAATATATGAGGGTTGTCATGAAAGGAGATATTGCCAGCCCAGATAACTGAAATTTTGAAAATAATTATATGTCGTTTATGAATATTAACATGATTTATATAGAAGTGTAACAAAAGGAAATACTCCCAGCACAGCTATCTGGAATATGTAAGTGATTATATATCATTTGTTAATATCAACATGATTCATATAAGATGTTTGTTTTACAAATGTATTAGAACTATATGTCATATAAGATGGTTTGTACAGATGTGTGCTGAAGAGGTATTTTACAAAGTGCTGTTTGAAATGTATCCCCAGTGCACCCTACTGAAATAGAACAGAAATGTACATACACTATTGTAACTGTTTAAATGTATATGTTTTAACAGTGGAAACTGGAACACAGGAGGTTAACTTCATTCCAGCAAAACTTCAGAAAAATAGTTGAAATTAAATTACTTTATGACAACAAGAGACAGGCTGTCTATACTAAGGAGCTCTCTGTGTTGTTTTGAAGGAAAAATAATTACTATGCGTGAGATGTGGAAGTGTTTTATTGTTTTATGACTTCTAGGATCTGCAAAGATCTGAGGAAAAGCCCTTGTCTATGTGAATGTTAAATATTGCTAGCTTTCAGCAGTGGGGGGTTTACCTGGGACAGAGTCAGATGACAAGAAATAATGTCATCCTGCAACCTATCACAGCAGTAATATTTGAGATATTAATTTAAGAACTCTCTGAGAGACAGAGAGGGCATTATGTATTCTGTCTTTGACCTGACATCAGCTAGAGGATTTATTCACCACACATGTGCCTTTTCTAATTAAGTGTAGTAGGGTGTAGTAATTCTCTTAGATATAGTCAGGAATATAGCAAAGCTTAATTTAGATGTTTTTCTTTGTTTATTTGAGACTGTCATGCAATGTTGTTTTAAATATTTCCTGGGGTTTTAAACTCTGATTTCACTGTAAGTATGTACTGAGTATTTTCTTGTTATTTTATTACTTATTATTAAATATATTTAAACCTTTCATTGTGGCTGATCTGTCTAGATATATTTAAGCTGTGAGAGTACTCACATATTTATATGGTAACACTGTGTAGGCTACTCCTAATAGCCTCACTTTTGGTCAAACTACAATTTGTATTAAATGGTAACATTACAGAGTAAGATTGAACACCCTTTGTTGAGGGCCTTAAAGTAGCTGATAAAGAGTTGGCTAGTGGTAGTGATAACTACCTTATAGTTCAGGCAAAAGGGAGCATAGCTAGTAAACTTGTGCCAGCCTTTTCCAGGAGAGAGTGTGTGTGTGTGTGTGTGTGTGTGTGTGTGTGTGTGTGTGTGTGTGTGTGTGTGTGTGTGTGTGTGCGTGTGCGTGTGTGTGTGTGTGTCAGCTACTTGAGGAGGGACATGAAGCACTGGTTGGACAGAGAGGGTGCTGGAAGTCTTGCTTGGCCACTCAGCTGAGATCTCAACTCTATAGCTGTGCCAGTGGAGAGTCTTATTGAGGATCTGGAAAAAGAAGGAGACACCAGCCTTGGATTGACTGTGGTTCTGTGTGCTCTCAAGGGAAATTGCACCTTACTGTGTGTGTACTTGACATCCTCCCAATGTACGTCCCTCACTGGTGCCAGTGGGGAGGATTGAAGATCCTTGATTATGGGTTTAGTGGTGAGACATCACATTTATTGAGATATCCAAATATTAGGATTCAGTGGTGTGGCTATTGAACTTCTGTAGCCTGCAAACAGTGATCACTAAAGAAGGTGCTTGAACTCTCAGTCAGCCACAAAGTGAACATTCAGAGTTTCATATCACAAAATTTTATTTTTTTGTTGACTTAGTTAGTCAGGGAGAGCAGACAAGGATGTCAGCAGAGGAGGGGAAATGCCAACCTGAATAAAGCAGAAATGGTTGCAGCCTTAGCCACAGTTGCATCACAAAGCAGCAACCAGGAGGACAACCAGACTGGCCTTGGGGATGTACAACCCTCAGTAAATGGACAGTTCAACCTTTCCACAGAGGACTTAAAATCCATCTGGAGACTTGAACTGGAGGCCAAACATTTGGAAATAAAATCAGCAGAGTGAATGCGGCATTTAGAGGCTGAATAAAAGGAGAAACTACAGCAGGAGAAACAAATGGAATTATATGCAGCAGAGAGACTGAGACATTTGGAAGCTGAAGAAAATTAAAGGCAGAGGCAACATGAACAAGCGATGCTGTCTCTTTGCCAGGGTTATGGAGGTAAATGGGAAGGGAATAACTAAACCCCAGAAACAACAAAGGTCAGTAAATTTCTTCCACAATTTACAGAAGGTGATAATTATGATAGTTTTATCCCTATATTTGAAATGATATATAAACAGTATAATGTTGACCAAGGGCTCTAGGTATGGTTCCTGACCCCCTTACACCATGGTAAAGCTGTAACTGCTATTTATAAATTGTCTGAGATGGATTGCTTAAATTACAGTACTGTTACAAATTGTTTATTAGAGTGTTGAATTAAGTGCTTGCTGGTTCACTTCAGTGGTTTTTCTGGCCTTTTGTCATATTTTCTTCTTTGAGACTTTACAGCTGTTGTTTTTTCATGTTCTACCATGGCCAGTGATCTTAGCAATCAACAACTGAGGATTTTGAGAGATGACAGCTTGGATGCTTCACAAAAACATATGGATAATTATGTGGTGTCTAACCGTGAGATGTCTTCAGGAACTGGTACAAGAGGTGAGCAGAATTTTTAAATTGGGAACATCTCATAGAAGATAGCCATGAACAATGCATCCTGAACCCGTTTGAATACATGGGTAAGAACCATTCTGTTTCCTTTTCTACCAATTTGTCAGATATTAACTATAAACTTGAACAGCTCATGATGATAGAAACTGCTGTTTATTTAAACACTCTAAGCCTGCAACATTATATTGAGCTTGAGATTACACCGAGGGGGCTGTGTGCCTTTAAGAATCCATCTAAGCCTTTTGATGTTTCGGATGAAACTGAAAAATGGTTTCAAGACAGATGGATTGCAGCCACAGAGTGGGTGAATATTTCTATTGAATGGGACATTTTGTTACAACGTAAGCTGAAGGAAGAAATTTCCACTTTGTGTACTTCCTTAGCAACTAAAATCAGTCCCGCTCGTTTACAGACCCAATTAGTGGATATCAATGATAAACTCATTATTTAGAGCAAAATCTTATAAAAAAGAAAAAAAAAACACAAAACTACAAAGGGATTCCAAGGACTACAACAACTACAAGGCTTTCATTTGGAAATCCAATAAGAACAAACAATGTCAGCACTTTCCGGTCGGTGGTAGAATGGGTAATTCCAGTACAGACACTTCACATCAGTGGTTTTCAGACACCTCTAGAGGCTCCACGAACTGGGATATACATGATCAGCAGTATCCACCTTTGCTTCAAGCTCAAAAGCCCCAATATTTGAACAATCATTTTCGGAATGTGAAGAGAGCAGCAGAATCGGAAAGGAACTCAGGTGATGGCTTTCGTAATCAACAGCAAACTGTCAGTCATTGAGGAGCTTCTCAACAACGTAAGAAAAGGACTAAATGGAACTGAATTTTCTAAATGTGGTTTTGATGTTTCTGGTGAGAATAATATTGTTGTTAATCTGTCCCAAGTTAATTTAAGTGAAATACAAATGTATGTTTTAAATAGAGGCCTTAAATTTGTGCCTACTGTGATGCCTAGATGTTATATGCTTAAACTTGATGTATATAGAATGTGTAGAAAATTAGATCTACTTAATTATTTCTCTAGAAGTGATTTAAATGTTTGTACTAATGATACTTTGGCCTCAAATAAGGATATTTCTGACTTAGATGACAGTTTTTATTCTTGTGTTTCGGATACAGACGAGATTAATGGTTACTGTTACTTAAATACTACATCTGTGAAATGTTCTAGTGATTTTGTTCCATTTTTTTTACATGAAGGTGTGCAACAATTTTCAGCTATGGTTAATTTTTCTTTAGAACATACACATAAATAATTTATGCAAACTTGGAATTCATTTGTTTATAATTTATCCAAAGATGAATGGAAAGTTCTTAAAGAGATGGGAGAACAACAAGAACTGATTTTTAAACCTTCTGATAAAGGAAATCATTTAGTAGTTATGCATATTAAGCAATACATGGAAATGTGCATGGAACATCTTAACAATGGTGAAATATTTCAAAGGTGACATTGTGTGAATATCAAAATGCAAAAAAAGAATTTCAGAATTTACTTTTTAAAGACTATAGACGGGTACTTTTCTAAATAAGATGTAGATAAGAAATAATGCAATGAAAATATGTTTATGGCTTATTTTTATTGTTTGCCCAATCTTCATAAAAGTATGCAACATCCCCCAGGTAGGCCCATTATTTCTGCTACTAATTATTTTTTACATAATGTAGGTGTATTTCTTCACAATTACGTATTAGCTTATGTTATGAAGTTACCATCTTTTATAAAGGATTCTTTTGACTTTTTGACAAAATTAAAGACACTGAGTGGACTGAAGAAATGTATTGAGTATCTGTTGATGTTAAAAGCTTGTATATTTCCATTCAACATCAACATGGTCTGGAAGCTGTTAAGTTTTTTTCTTGGGGACAGCCCACTGAGTAATTATGTATTGGAATTAATTGAATTTTGTCTTACTAATAATTATTTTTGTTTTTGTGAAGATGTTTATGTTCAGAAAATAGGCACTGCCATGGGGGCATCCTTTGCCCCTGGTTATGCCAGTCTTTTTATGGGCCTATATGAGGTTTAATATTTATACAGACATCTAATTTTTAGAATTTCTGTTGTTTCCTACTATAGATTTATAGATGACTTAGTGTTTTTATGTAAAGGTGGTTTACTCAATCTTCCTGCCTTCATCAAAGATTTGGATGTTAACAGGTTCCAAATTAAATTTGATGGGCTTCAATAGGGTAATACCATCAGGGCCAGATTCACGATGGCTTGCATGGAGTCTAAGAGTAGAGTAAGCCTCCATGCAGCCATCATGTCCGACGAGCGATCCAGGAACAGCCTGTAGGGGTGTGCAAGAGAGCTCCTAAAACGGCTCTTACACGGACAGGGCCGGGACATGCAAATTACCTCAACTGCAGCCAAAAGACATGCAGATGAGGTAGATTTGCAATTCAGGAAACCCGAACCTGTCCAAGTAAGAGTAGTGTTATCTGCAGAAATGTACTCAGATGACAACTGAGTACCGTTCTGCAAATAGCAAAATGGAGCCATGACAGCTCCAAATAAAGGTTGCATCCAGTAGAGGAAGCATGCCAATGGCCAAATATACGGCCATTGGCAATGTTTCCCAATGCAAAATGAAAAAAAATGAATTTATTTTTTTTCCGAGTTTTCATGTTTAAGCGTAGCACAGCTTCGAGCAAATGGGCTGTGCTCTAAAGATTTTATGGGTATTTGTAATGTCCAATGCAAGGCAATGGCAGGCTGAAGACAACATGGCTACCGAGTAGGGGTTGCTAAGGTGGGAACCCAGTCTAAGAGATGTAACCAAGCATTAGTAGGCAATCCTATGCAAATGAGGGTAAGGATAGTGAATCCCAAGTCTACATAGCAAATGAGCACAGTCAGTGGAGTGTAAGACTAGGATAAGGGGAGTAACAGAGTAGGATATAGGTGACATCAGGAAGGGGTATGTATGAAGGAAGATAAGCTCATTGGAGCAGAGTGGCATATGTTAGCTGTCAGTTACTCATCACAGGAAGAGGTGTGTCATCAGGTATCCTAGCTAAAGTCAAGAAATAGAAGGTGCACACTGTGGGTATCACTAAAGTTTCTAGTAAAAATGCTTGCAATGTGTATGCACGTGTGTGCACGCCTGTAAACCCGAGTAAGACAGTGTGCGCGTGTGTAAGCATGAGTGCGCGCGTTTAAGCCGGAGTAAGCATGTATAAGGCAGTTTACAGTATTGTGAGCGCGTTTGCACTGTTGTGCACATGTTTAAGCAGGAATTAGCTAGTGTAACTCCGTCTAAGCCTGTGTGCGCGTGTGTTATCACGTGTACGTGGGTCTGCGCTAGTGTGCGCGGCACTGCCCCCCTGAGGAAATGGAAAGAGAAAAGGAAGCACAACAAACAGTAGGAAGTTAACCAATGAGAGTCAGCAGAGCTAGCAGGTGGAAATAATCAGAATCAGGCAATTACACAGGCAGTAAACCAGCCCAGCCCAGCCCAGCACTTAAAACTCTGCAAACAACTTTTCAGAGACACTGCAGCACTGCAGTAAGCTAAGAGAAGTGAATACTGAAAAGGATTAACTGAGACAAAGAAATGTTAGGGGCTGCCATTGCTGTCATAAACCGACATATGCAACATGCTGAGAGTGGTGACAATGGGAATGCTGCCAACCAACCCCCAGTGAGGAGATGGAGAAGAGTGTACAGGCCCAGGATAACCTACCAGGGGCTACATGAGCTGGAGATAGTGGAGTGCTATAGAGTGGACAGAGACCTCATGCAGCAAATTGTTGAGCTGTGCAGGCCACACCTCACACACAGAACCAACAGAGGGGAACCCATTCCAGTGGAAACCAAGGTTTGTGTTGGCCTACAAATACTAGCAACAGGTACCTTCCAGAGACCAACTGGTGATATGATGGGGATATCACAGGCATCAGCATCCAGGGTACTGCACCAGTTTCTGGATGCCATGTCAGCACATGTCAGTGATCATGTATATTTCCCCAATTCCTGTAAGGTATTGGCCTGCAATATGTGTCTCTTCCAGCAAATAGCGTAATACCCTGAGGTAGTGGGTGCAATAGACTGCACGCACATACGCATCAAAGCACCAGCCAGTGAGCGGGGTAGGGTCTATTTCAAACGCAATGGCTTCCCCTCCATCAACTGCCAGGTCATGTGTGATGCCCAGGGCATAATACTGAATGTGTGTGCTGGCTGCCCTGGAAGCTACCATGATTCCCATATCTGGCATCTGACGCAGCTGTACCAGACATTTGCCAATGGGGACATCCCACATGTCACCTAGTGGGGGATGCTGGCTATGCACTGGAGCCGTGGCTGATGACACCCATCAGAAATGAACACACACCTGAACAGGAATGCCATAATGAGGCACACACACAAACACGAAATGTAATCGAGCGTGTGCTTGGGCTGCTCAAGTCACGGTTCTGGTGCCTGGACACATCTGGTGGAGCCTTGCAGTACATACCAACTACATGTACCCAAATTGCCATGGTATGTGCTATGCTACATAATATGATCCTGCGAAAACAGCTGCAGCAGGACCAGCATAGGCCTGGGCCAAACAGCCCCCCACCATTGCCAAGGTCATCACAGGCAGAGCGTGACTCAGAGGAAGAACAACCTGAGCCTGCCCCAGCAGGCAGAAGGAGGCATGCCCAGTATGCTTTGACCTTGGTAAAGAGGCAAGGCATAGCACATACACTGGCTCAGTAGAAACCCTGGAAATGATACCTCTCTCTGACCCGCACATATAGTAAAAGGGATGCCTAAGTTGACACTAACTGCTTCAAACATGTACAGGGAGTGTAGTATGTGCATCTGACATAGGGAGCCCTGCAGCACCACCTGAGGCATGATTGCCATGTGTCAAGCAATTTAAGGTAGTGCTAAACAGCATTTACCACCATGTAGTATATGCAAACAGAATACACACACCAACTAGTACAACTGTGGTCAGTGTTGAGTAATATTGGGAAATGTCCAGCAAAGTTGGTGAATATACAGCAATGTCGGACAAGCCTGGTCTAAGTAGGGCATAACAGAACAAAAGCCAACATGCTCATATTTGCTTAACTGGCCCTTAAGCCGTCTGGTCTGCTCAGTATGGAAATATAAAGCAGTGATGGGCCTTGAACCCAGGATACTGTGCACCACAGTTAAAGTACTGAACCACTAAACCATGACAGCATTGCACTGTTCAACCAGTATGAAGGGATGTTGATAAGTCTATGCAAAGTATCTCATGGAAACCCTGCAGGCACAGCATAATCCCTGTTGAGTTATGACACAAAGGTGAGTCCTGCAGTAAGAACAGAACTTGACTTCCAACACACACAGTATAAATGTTAATATTGGTCATGTTCACACACATCCAGAAATGTAGTGGACTTCAGATCACAACATACTGACAGGTCACACTGGGCATACTCACACACATGAATAAATGAGACATATGTCAGGCAACAAAACATGGAAAGCCTGAACTGGGCATGCTCACACACTTAGGCCATGTCTGACAACAGCAGTGTACCACACATATCTGGCAGTTGCATGTGTTAACCCAGGAACCTCTCACTATCCAGCAATCTGCCCTTTGTACACAGTTACATGACAACAGACACTTATATAATATAGTGGAACCCTGTCATGATCAAACATGTTCCACAGATACCTAAGTTGTTCATAGAAACTGGGAAAGCAAAGACGATAAACACCTGCAAACAGTATCAACAATAAATATTGTGCATCCCGAGCAGAAGCATAGGTTCAGAGGTCGATAGTAGGCTATCTGCCCTAGGGTATGTACAAGCCTAGCCAGAGTGTTTTTGGCTTTTGCAGGCCTGTCAGAGTACTACACTGTGCCAGTGAATAGTAGGTCACACAAGATAGCCCATGTACGTTTAGGCTAGTGTGCCTCTGTGTAGCAGGGACACATAAGCTATCCCATGGGTAAACATACGATCACCCATACAGCCATCAAGATGTCCCTTGTAGGTGGTTAGTGGGTGGCTCTGCCTATGTGAAACTGTGATCACAATCTGGAGTGATTGGAGGCCCTGGGATAAGAATCTGTCCCTCCAGCATGTCCTATTAACATCTGTGCTGAGATATATGTCCCTGGAGTGTGTAGCTACAAGGGAGTTGGATATCCTGAGGTGGGTGGAGCATGTTCATTAATTCTGGGTGGGGTATTACTGCAGACAACAGCCAGACATCATATCCGAGTAGGTGGTAAGCGACTGAGTAGAGCTGGAGTTACTGCATCTGAACTGTGCAGGTCATCTGTGTGAGTCCATACATCTGCTTGGTGCGGAAATAATAGGTTCATAGGTTCATAGGTAGATACTAGGCTATCTGCCCTAGGGCATTTATAAGCCTAGCCAGAGTGTATTTGGTGTTCATAGGTTCATAGGTTCATAGGTTAGTACTAGGCTAACTGCCCTTGCGAGCCATTTTAAGCCTAGCCAATTATCCCTTGTGAGACTCAAACCATGCACCTTGTGTTTGTTAGGCAAACACCTTAACCATTAGGCCACCCTCCCTCCCTCCCTCCCGTCCGTCTCCCTATTAGATTAGTCTACTGTGCCTCTGTAAATTAGGTCACAGAAGGTACCCTTTAAGATTAGTTTGCTGTGCCTCTGTCTAGCAGGGACACAGAAGAGATCCCAGGGCTGAATTTGCAATTTCCCATTCATGTGTCCAGATTTGGCTTGAAGAGGGTCAGCGAGGGGATATGTCTAATATGAATTGGGATTCTATTCCAGAGTGAGGGGAGCCTCTGGGAAATGAATCTGTCCCTCCAGCATGTCCTTTTTATTCTTGTGCTGAGGTTTAAGACCCTGGAGCGTGTATCTCTAAGGGACTTGGATTTTTGCGGTGGAGAATGTCCATTAATTTTGGCTTTGACATGGCTTTGTATGTCAGGCATAGATTGCCTCTGAGTAGGCGGTAAGCAACTGAGTAGAGCTGGAGTTTCCTTTGTTGAGTCGCATATGACATCTGTTTGTAGCCCATGATCCTCTTGGAGAGGTATTTTTGGGTCTCTCCAGGTGCTGCAGGTGTCGGGTAAGGTACATCCCAAAAAGGCCATTGTATTCAAGTATGGGGCTGATGACTGATGAGTAGAGGGGCACAATGACCTCTCTTGATGTAGATGCAAACCGTTTCTTGATAAGATGGAATATATAGAAGGTCTTTGCAACCACTTTGGCAATGTGATTATCAAAGGAGAGATTACTATCTACATTGGTCTCCAAATCTCAAATTACTACTTCTGTACTTAATGGACTACCACCTATGTGGTAATTTGTATGCACCTTGTTTTTCACAAAGGTGATGACTATGCACTTTTTAGCATGTAGCTCAAGCTTGTGGCTCTGGCACCAAACATCCATCTCTGTGAGACCCTTCTGGAGGATGCTTGCGTCAGCTGGAGAGTTGATTATGGCCCCCAGTTTGCAGTCATCTGCGAACCTTGTCAGCCATAATCCCCCTGCGTTAGCCTGAACCTCAGAGAAGTATACACCGAACCAGAGAGGTCTCAGAACTGAGCCCTGTGGGATGCCACTTGTAACTGGTTTGTATTCGGACATGGCACCTGTGATTCTGACCATGTGGGTTCTTTCCCTGAGCCAGTTTGCAACCCATCTTGTGATATAGGGGTTGATATTTAAGCTGTTAAGCTTATGTATGATTTCCGAGTGGGGTATTGTGTTGAATGTTTTTGAGAGGTCCAGGTAGGCTGTGTGGACTACCTTGCCCTCATCCATAGCTTTGGTAACTGTTTCAAAGAAATCAACTAGGTTTAAGAGGCAAGATCTGCCCTTAACAAAGCCAAATTGGGTAGGGTCCAGTGTCTGGAGGCTCCCAATGTCTTTGTTTATGAGTTCCATGTTAATTTGCTCCATAAGCTGTACAGACCAGACTAGTCAGGCTTATGGGGTGATAGTTCCCAGGGTCTGTTGTGGCACCACCTTTGTGGAGTGGAACCACTGTAGCTGTATGCCATTATTCGGGTACATATCATGTAGTATGGCTAAGTTTGAACAGTGACTTAATGTGAGGGTTCAGTTCTTCTTGGAGCTTGTGTAAGACACAGCCTGGGACACCATCCAGTCCCATAGCTGCTGTGTTTTTTGCTTTGGTTTGGGCAGCCTTCACCTGTGCATCTGTGATGTCAGGGAGGTTACATTCAGTTTGCATAGGCATTTTTCCTTTTGTGGGTGAAGGGGAGGAGAGGTTTGTGCTGAATCTGTCTGCCAGGATGTTGGCTGTCTGTAGTTTCGGTATATTTTGTACCGTTATGCAACAATTCAGAGCATATCTGGGAGTTTCCACCCATATTATGGACATAACTAAAGAAGGACTTGTGATTATCTTTAGTGTCTGGGCAATTTCCCTTTGGAAACTGGACTTTGATGATTTTATGAGGTATCGAAGTTTCTTGCTAATACTGATCAGAGATGCCTTCCATTTTGGTATTTTGCTCTGTCATGTAGTAGCTTCCTCCTTCTGTTGTATAGTTTATTTATGGCCGGGGTCCACCAAACAGGTCTCCTGTTTTTGGAGGAGTGAGTCTTCGTTTTATTTGGGATAGCATGATCCATGCATTCCTGCAGGTGCTCATAGAATGCATTTGTAAAGGATTCTGTGGATTGGCCTGTATTATCCTTTGGCCCATGGGCTTTGAAGGATACCACCTCAGTCTTGAGAAGTGCAAAGATGGCATTTGAGAAATTCTATACAGTGATTTCCTTGGCTGGGGGTGGGGACGGGATATTGATGTCATGGAAATTTGTTAATGGTCTGATCTTACCAATGAGGGGTTTACCTCTGGTGTGGAACATAGTGTCTCCATGTTGGTGATGACCAGGTCCAATATGTTGTTCCCTCTTGTGGGAGTGGTGACTAGTTGTTCCATCGTATTACAGTTTATAACTTCAAGGAACCATTGGGTGAGTGTGTTTGGGCATGAGTAGTTGTTGCAGTCAATGTTTGGGTAGTTGAAGTCACCCAATGACATAGTTTTAGGAGAGACCTTGATATTCTCCAGTGTTCTCAGGAATGCCAAGTGGGGTTCCTGTAATAGGGAGGGTATTCTGTAGCAGGTTACAAACTGAAAGCCAGTTTGGCCCGCTGTTAGTTGCTTATGGATGGTTTCTGATGCTTCGTGCAGTGCCACTAACCTGGAGGTGTAGGTATCTTTGATTAATATAGATACTACCCCTCCTTTTGTGCTTTGGTCCGAGTTTTGTGTGTGAAACGCATGGTATGAGTTATAACCTGGTAGTGCTGGGGCACTCTCAGGAGCCTTGAACCAGGTTTCTCTTACTGCACAGACATCAATATTCTCCATACTGAGGAGAGCCTCAAGAGGGTGCATCTTGAGGTTTAGACGTCTGGCATTGAGTAGCATTACCTTTAGATTTTGTATCCTTGGGTTGTCTATGGAGGTGTGTTTGTCCTTTGAGCCTCACCTAAAAAATGCACTATGGGGGTGGCAACAGGCATGGCCAGTATACGAAAGCCTAAGGGTGACAGGTCCAAGCCATCCCTAGCGAAGCAACGTGACTTGTCGGGCATTTTACAGTGAGCTTATCGAAGGAAGGACACTCAGCAAACTCGGAGCTTCAATATATAACATTAAGTATCCTGTTTTTTGTTTATTTTGTTCTTTATTTCTTTGTTGATTATAGCACTTTGTGTACTGTGTATTTTTTCTAGCTAGTTTCACTGTGTGTGAGGTATTAACTGGAAATTGTCCACTCTTATTAAGCATCGGTTGGGTTGTTTGTTTATGATAACTTGTTGCAGTTAAACTCTTTTTTCTAGTGGCTCCTTTAGCTGTTTAAAACTTTCATTTAAAGGCTCACTGCTGCTTTTCAGCTGCGAGTAACATTTCTGCAGTTTGTTCTAAGTAGTGGGGATATTTGTAGCATTTCCATATTCAGGCTTGTATTTGGGCCTAGTGTTTGTGGAGGCTGTGTGTCTGAGCACATAATTCAGGGACATCTTGTTTTAGCCAAAGCCATCAGGCATTTCAGTGAGAGAGAATTGTTTGAGGTCATTGGCTGACTGAGGTCTCCTGGACTACAGCTTAGACTAAGCACCTCATTGGTTCTTTTGAGATTTCTTTCTTAAAAGCTGTCTCAGGTTTCAACTTTCTGTTATCTAAGAAGCTCAGTTGTGAGTTTTTAAGCCCTAACTTGGATAGGGTTTCTGTCTTTACAAGACTGGAGAAGTTGTTGACCGCAACAGAGCTGGAAATATAAGTATGTTGATTTTTTTTTTGATTATTTTTACAGATTACTGTTTTTAAAATTTAATATATATAAAGCACTTTGTCTATTCAGTATCTTCACAAATCCTTATCTGTTTAAAAACTTTCATTTGTCTCTCTAGTGCTTGCTGTCTGTAGGCTATTTTGTCCCACCCTCCCTCCCTGTTGGTGTCTTGCTCCCTGTTGGTGTCTTGCTCTTATACTTGGTGGCTTTGCAGTTGCCCGCCCCTACTGTGACACACCTCCCAGTCTAGTGTCATTAGCTCATTCTGCCTAATACAGAGAGAACATTTGATAAGGCCTTCTGTTCCTCCTTTTTCCCTTTCAAAAAGTAAAACAAAACTTTTTCTTTGTTTTTCTCTTTCGCCTGAACCTTCTTGTGTTCTGACTGTCCTTCTCAAACATTTTGGAAATATACAGTATATTTTAGAGCATTTGTTATAACTGTATTTGCTATAACTAATTTAAGTATTTTTTTCTGGCTTTTTGATTATTTACTGCTTAGCGACTGCATTTTCGCCTGTTTATACAGCTCTGCATTCTATTTAAACTGTTTTTGTGTTGATTAACTGTTTTGCACTTTTAAAAAGTTATTTGTTGCTTAATTTTACCTGTACTGCTAACACACTCAAGTGCGCTAGTCATTTAAAAGCATTTATAGCATTTACTGTCTGTTTTTCCTCTGTTTTCTGCAAAAAAGAAAAAAAAAAAAAATCTTGTTTTCCCGCCTTACTGAACTAGAATAGTCCAGTCTTCAGAGTTTGCTGATCTCTGGGCTTTGTCTTGGTTCCTGTGCTATTCCATATCCTTATTTGGATAAAAGGAAGCGTCTTTGTTCACCAGTGGGAGTGGGAAGCACTGAGCAGCCTATTTGTCCCTAGAGGAGTGGTTCCAGCCATAAACTTGTAGTCTATTGGCCATTTTGGGTCAATTCCTAGCTCTTTTCAGCCCCCTGTAATAAAGCCCACTTTAGCGTGCTTTTTCACTTGTATTCAACTCAGCACTGCTCCTCGTGGTGTCCTGCAGAGTTCTACAAGCAGCAGAGAGCAAAAGAGTGACTTTTTCCTGATTTAAGTATTTTTTTCTGGCTTTTTGATTATTTACTGCTTAGCGACTGCATTTTCGCCTGTTTATACAGCTCTGCATTCTATTAAACTGTTTTTGTGTTGATTAACTGTTTTGCACTTTTAAAAAGTTATTTGTTGCTTAATTTTACCTGTAGGCTAACACACTCAAGTGTGCTAGCTGTTTAAAAGCATTTATAGCATTTACTGTCTGTTTTTCCTCTGTTTTCTGCAAAAAAGAAAAAAAAAACAACAACAAAAAAAGAAAATCTTGTTTTCCCACCTTACTGAACTAGAATAGTCCAGTCTTCAGAGTTTGCTGATCTCTGGGCTTTGTCTTGGTTCCTGTGCTATTCCATATCCTTATTTGGATAAAAGGAAGCGTATTTGTTCACCAGTGGGAGTGGGGAGCACTGAGCAGCCTATTTGTCCCTAGAGGAGTGGTTCCAGCCAGAAACTTGTAGTCTATTGGCCATTTTGGGTCAATTCCTAGCTCTTTTCAGCCCCCTGTAATAAAGCCCGCTTTAGCGTGCTTTTGCGTGATTTAGCACGGAGTTGCCCATAGAGCACCATCGGGCAGCGCCGGTTAAACAAGGTTAAACTATTTCTGGCTCCGTAAAGTCTGCTCTTCAATTTTTCCCTTAGAATTTCTCTACTTGCAATCTAAACAGTCTATTCTCTATCTCAAAAGCTCAACACTTGCTCCTAAAGCATTTTTATATAGGTAAAGTACTTATATACTAAACAAAGTACTACATTAGCCTAGAATCCCCTTGAGTACCTATTTCCCTATAGGTCCCTTCTGACTCAGTTACACAGCAAACTTTTTCTAGCATGTCGAAGGGTCAGTTGCTAGCGTCCTCTCCTGTTCAGCTGGTGAATCTGGGCATCTTGAGGCAATGTTACATTTGCCTCATGTACACAGACAACCCACTCCTTCTCCCACAAAACACAAATACATGTGAGAGATGCAACTATATAGCCAAACTGGAGGCTGAGCTCTCTCAACTCAGGACTGGCAAGACCAGACAGGAGGAGAAGGAAACCACGCACACCACAAACCCAGTTTCACATAGAACTATCACAACTGCAAACAAACACATAAACACACAAAGACATACTCGGAGGCACTGATCAAAAATCTACCAAAACTACAGAGGCCTCCAAAGCAGACACCCAAGCAACTGCCACCTCAAGACATAAGACATGCAACACATAGTTCTCAAAGTCAGTGTGCTAAACAGTCACAGCCCTTAAGGCCAAACACAATGCCAGACACACTTGTTATAGGTGACTCCATAGTCAGACACACTGACGTCCCACTCACCAGACTGAACAAGGAAAAGATCACAGTAAGCTGCCTGTCAGGCGCTAGAATCCGCCACACAACACAAGTACTCAGGTCACTTCACAGCAAGTACAAGTATGACTCAGTCATTGTCCATGCCGGTGTGAATGACCTGAGATGTACCTCCCTGGACTACATGAAAAGAGACATAGAGGAGCTCTCAGATTATGTAGCCCAGGCCGGTATGACCCTGACCCTGAGCAGTATCCTACCCTCACCAAGAATGATGCCACAATACAGAGACAAAATGATCAGCTTTAATAATTGGCTTAATTACTGGTGTCATTTTAAGGGGATCCAATGTCTGTCTGCCTGGGATGACATGCTTGACAAGCCACGCTGCTTCGCAAGGGATGGCTTGCACCTGTCACCCCTGGGCTTCTGGATATTGGCAAAGGCTCTTGCCACCCCCATAGTGCCTTTTTTAGGCAAGGCTCAAATGATAAACCTACCACCCTAGAAAACAAAAATGGAGAAAAACTAAGGGTAATACTGCTCAATGCCAGAAGTCTAAACCTCAAGATGCACACCCTCGAAGCCCTCCTCAGTATGGAAAACATCAATGTCTGTGCTGTGACTGAAACCTGGTTCAAGGCTCCTGAGAGCACCCCAGCACTATCAGGTTATACCTCATATCATGCGTTCCGGCCCCAAAATCCAGACCGAACCACAAAAGGAGGGGGAGTATCCATATTCATAAAGGATACCCACACCTCCAGGTTAGTGGCAACGCACAAAGCATCGGAGACCATCCAGGTGCAATTAACCATAGGTAAAACTGCCCTACAGTTTGTAGCATGCTACAGACCACCCTCTCAAACTCAGGAAACCCACACAGCCTTCCTGAAGACACTGGAGAGTATGAATGTCTCTCCAAACACCATCATATTGGGTGACTTCAACTACCCAAACATAGACTGGGAACATTACTCAAGCCCCAACACCCTAGGCCAAAGGTTCCTGGAGTTCATAAACTCAAATGCTATGGAACAACTAGTCACCATTCCCACAAGAGGAGAAAATATACTAGACCTGATCATCACAAACATGGGGACAAAATGCTCCACACCGGAAGTATATCCCTCATTGGTGAGATCAGACCATAAATTAATCTCACTGGAGATCCACATCCCGCCCCCAACCCCAGCAAAAAAGTCCACAGTGAAGAACTTCTCAAAAGCAAACTTCACACTTCTTAAGACTGGAGTGGTATCCTTAACGGCCCCCGAGCCAGTGGAAACCACAACCCACGCTGCTGAAACCCTTACAAATGCCTTCTACGAGCACCTCCAGGAATGTATGGATCAAGCAATCCCTAATAAAATCAAGACCCTTTCCACCAAAGGCAGGCGCCAGGTCTGGTGGACCCCAGCCATAAACAAACTCTACAACAAGAGGAGAAAGCTACTACATGACAGAGCAAAATCCCTAAAAGGGAAGGCATCTCTGATCACTACTAGCAAAAAACTACGATCACTCATAAAATCATCCAAGGCCAACTTTGAGAGAAAAATCGCTAATGACACAAAAGACAATCATAAGGCCTTCTTTAGCTATGTTAGAAACCTGGGTGGAAACTCCCAGATATGCTCAGAATTAGTCCAAAATGATACAAAAATCACTGAACCCACAGACATTGCCAACATACTGGCAGACAGGTTCAGTGCAAATTTCTCCCTCCTCTCCCCAAAAGGAGAAATATCTATCCCACCAGAGTCTAGCCTCCCAAACATCACAGATGCCCAGGTGACAGCTGCTCTCTAAAGCAAAAAACACAGCATCAATGGGACCGGACGGTGTCCCCGGCTGTGTGCTACAGGAACTCAATGAGGAACTAAACCCACACATAAGGCTGCTGTTTAATCTTAGCCTTACTACAGGATACGTACCCAAAGAATGGTGTACGGCAACTGTGGTCCCACTCCACAAAGGCGGTGCTTCTACGGACCCTGAAATTACTGCCCCATAAGCTTGACGAGCCTTGTCTGCAAAGCTATGGAGAGGATCATAATGGAACTCATAAATAAAGACATTGGGGACCTACAGACACTGGATCCTACCCAATTTGGCTTTGTCAAGGGCAGATCCTGCCTCTTGAACTTGGTCGACTTTTCAAACAGTCACTAAGGCCATTGATGAGGGTAAGGCAGTTCACACAGCCTACCTTGACCTAGCAAAAGCATTCGACACAATACCCCACTCGGGCATCATAGAAAAGCTCACCAGCTTAGATGTAAACCCATATGTCACAAGATGGGTTGCAAACTGGCTCAAGGACAGAACCCACAGGGTTAGAGTTGCTGGTGCCATGTCAGACTCTAAGCCGGTCATGAGCGGTGTCCCACAGGGCTCAGTCCTGGGCCCCCTCTTGTTCGGCATTTATTTTTCTGAAGTGCAGGCAAACATAGGGGGATTGTGGCTGACAACATTTGCAGATGACTGCAAACTGGGCACCATAATTGACACTCCATCAGACACAGACATCCTCCAGAGAGGTCTCATAGAAATGGATAACTGGTGCCAGAGCCATGGCCTTAAGCTAAATGCCAAAAAATGTATAGTCATACCCTTTGGGAAAAACAAGGTAACCCCTAATTACCACATAGGTGGTAATCCATTAAATACGGAAGACATTATCAGGGACCTGGGGACTCAAGTTGACAGTAACCTCTCTTTTGACACTCACATTGCCAAAGTGGTTAGGAAGACCTTCTACACTGCCCACCTGATCATGAAGGGATTCACATCCAGATCAGGAGAGGTCATTGTACCCCTGTACTCTTCACTTATTAGACCAATGATTGAGTACAACGCCTCATTCGGAATGTACCTTACCCGACACCTGCAGCAGTTGGAAAGACCCCAAAAGTTCCTCACCAAAAGGATCAAGGGGCTCAAACATATGTCATACACTGCCCGACTGAAGAAACTCCAGCTCTATTCAGTCGCATACCCTCTACTCAGAGGTGATCTGTGCCTGACATACAAGGCCATGTCCAACCCGGAATTAATGGACATGCTCCACCTCAAAAAATCCAAATCCACCAGAGCCATGAGAGCAAGAGACTTAAACCTCAACACGGATATAAATAGGATGTGCTGGAGGGACAGATTCATCACCCAGAGACTCCCTACACTATGGAACAGAATCCCAGTCCATGTGAGGCAGAGCCCCTCACTGACTCTGTTCAAGAGAAATCTTGACGAGTGGATGGGAGATCTTAGGTTTACCCCGGGAATCATCTCTGTGTCACTGCTGGACAGAGGCACAGCAAACTAATGGGTATAGTATTCTCATCCTAAGGGGTGGTGAAAGCCACACACACTCTGGCTAGGCTTATAAATGCCCTAGGGCAGATAGCCTAGTATAAACCTATGAACCTATGAACCTATGTCATCCCAGGTTGACAGACAC
Organism: Protopterus annectens; assembly: GCF_019279795.1. Taxonomy (NCBI): domain Eukaryota; kingdom Metazoa; phylum Chordata; order Ceratodontiformes; family Protopteridae; genus Protopterus; species Protopterus annectens. Next base: position 1,148,179,531 of record NC_056726.1, on the reverse strand, counting down.
TCGATCCCCATTGAATGACACCGATACTGTAGACAGTTGTTGAAACTGATCATTTTGTCTTTATATTCTGGCATCATTCTTGGTGAGGGCAAGATGCTACCCAAGGTCAGGGTCATACCAGCCTGGGCTACATGATCAGAGAGCTGCTCTATGTCTCATTTCTTGTAGTCCAGGGAGGTACGTCTCACGTCATTCACACCTGCATGGACAATGATGGAGTCATACTTGTACCTGCTTTGGAGTGACCTGAGTGCTTGCATTATGTAGTGGATCCTGTCACCTGACAGGCAGCTTACAGTGACCTTCTCCTTGTTCAGTCAGTTGAGTGGGATGTCAGTGTGCTGGACAATAGAGTAACCTATAACAAGTGTATTTGGTGTGTTGTTTGGCCTTAAGGGCTGTGACTGTGAGGCACACTGATTTTGTGAGATATGTGATTTGTGGGTATTGTTGAGGCGTGGCTGTTGCTTGGGTATCTGTGGTCAGTACAGTTGCTGCAGGTGTTGGGTAAGGTACACCCCAAAGGTGGCATTGTAACCAAGCATGGTTGTTATTAGTATAGGGGCACAATGACATCACTCGATCTAGATGTGAAACCATGTGGGATAAGGTTGCTTATATAGAAGGTCTGTCCAACCACTGTGGCAATGTGAATGTCAAAGGTGACAGTACGAGCAAGTCATGTCCCCAATCACCTAACAACACCTACTGTATGTAATGGAGTACTACCTATGTATTAATGTGTGGGCATGTTGTTACTCCCAAAGGGGATGACTATGCAACTAATGGCATTTAGCTGTAGGCCATGGCTCTGGCACCAGTCATCCATCTCTGTGAGACCCTGTTGGAGTATGCATGTGGCAGCTGGAGAGGTGATCATGGCACCCAGAATGCAGTCAAGTGTGAACAAGGTCAGCCATATTCCCCCTGTGGTAGCCTGTACGTCAGACAAATATATACTGAACAAGAGAGGTCCCAGGACCGAGCCGTGTGGGATGCCACGTGTAACTGGTGTATAGTCAGACATGGCACCTGCAATTCTGACCATGTGGGTGCTATCCCTGATCCATGTAGCAATCCATCATGTGAGTATGTGTCCATATCGATGCTGGTGAGCCTATGCATAATGGCCCAGTGGGTTATTGTGTGGAAGAGTTTAGCAAGCTTCAGGTAGGTGCGTGTACTACTGTCCCTATGTTGATGGACCTTTTAACTGTCAAAAGAATACAAACATGTTCAAGAGGCAAGATCTGCCCACAACAACGCTGAAATGTGTAGGACACAGTGTCTGTAGTTTCTTGATGTCTATGTGTAAGAGTCCCATGACAATACACTTCATAGCTTTGCATAACAGGATAGTTAGGCTTATAGGGCAATATTGTCTGTGGTCCGTTCTGGCACCAACTATGTGGAGTGGGAACACTGTTGCTGTATGCCATTCTGTGGGTACATATCCTGTAGTAACTTCAATATTGCACAGTGATGTAATGTGAGGGTTATGTCTGTCATGAAGCTCGTGTAAGATGCAGGCCAGGACACCAACTGGTCACATTGATGCTGTAATGTATGCTTTGGAGAGGGCAGCACTCACCTGTTACTGTGTGGTGTCAGGGAGGTTACACTCTGTTGGGATGGATAGTTGCTCCCTAGGGGTGATGGGGGGAGACATCTGCACTGAACCTGTTTGCCAAGATGTTGGCTATGCCAGTGGGTTCAGGGTAAGTGTAGTCAGTATGCAGTAACTCACAGCATATCAGTGAGTGTCCACCCAGGTTTCTGACATAACTGACAAAGGCCTTGTGATAGTCCTACTTGTCTGGTGCAATTATCCATGAGAAGAAGACCTTAGATAAGTACACATAAGTGATCATAGCTGTCTGCTAGTAAAGATCACAGATGCTTTCCCCATCTGGGATTGTGCTCTATCATGTAGTAGCTTCCTCCTGACATTGTACAGCTCATTAATGGCTGGTGTCTACCAGACAGGTCCCCTGCCATTGGAGGAGTGAGTCTTGTTGTTATTTGGGGTAGCACAATCCATGCAGTCCACTAGGAGTCCATAGAATGTGTATGTAAAGGATTCAGCAGTTGGAGCTGTATTTCACACTGTCTCAAGCTCTCTGAAGGATACCACCTTGCTTTGGTGAAGTGAGATGTTGGCTCATCAGAAGTTCACCAAGATTACCCAGGATGGGTGTGTGGAGTGTATATGTATGTCCAGTGAGATAGATGTATGTTCCGACCTTACCAATGAGGGGTATATTGCTGGTGTGTAACATAGAGTCCCCATGTTGGTGATGATCAGGTCCACTATGTATTCCCCCTTGTGGCTGTGGTGACTGGTTGTGCCATAGCATATGAATGTACAAATTGTAGCAACTGTAGGGCGAGGTTGTTGCAGCTTGAGTAGTATCCCCAGTCAATATTCATGTATCTGATGTCACCCAATATAATGGTGTTTGTGGAGACCAACATATCCCCCACTGTTCCCAGGAAAGCTGAGTGTTGTTCCTGAGTATGGGAGGGTGGTCTGTAGTAGGCAACATACTGAAAGGCAGTTTTGAACAATGGTAGTTGTATATGTATGGTCTGTGATGCTTACTGCAGTGTCACTAACCCGGAGGTGTGTGTATCTGTGATGTATAGGGATACACCCCCTAGTTGTGTTGTCCGTTCCAAGTCCTGTGGTCAGAAAGAATGGTATGAAACATAACCTTGTAGTGCTGGTGTGCATATGTGACCCTGAACTAGGTGTCTGTTAGTGCACATATATTGCTACCCCCCCATACTGAGGGGAGTCCTGAGTGGCCGCAGTATGAGGGTAACACATCTGGTGTTGAGCAGCATTACTCTTAGTGTTATTTAACCTGTAAAGTCTATGTAGGTGGGTTTGTCTTTTGAGCCCTGCTTAACAAATGCACTATGGTGGTAGCAAGAGCCTTAGCCAGCATTCAAAGGTCCAAGGGTGACAGGTGCAAGCTGTCCATAGTGAAGCTACTTGGCATGTTGAGCATGTCACCACAGGCTGACAGACACTGTATCCCCTATGAATGACACCAATCTGTTAGCCAAGTGTTAAATGTGATATGTTTGTCTGTATACTGTGACATCATACTTGGTGGGTGTAAGATGCTAGACAAGGTCAGGGTCATACTGGCCTGGGCTACATGATGACACTGTTCCTCCATGTACCATGTCATGTGGTCCAGGGAGTAACATCTGAGGTTTTTACGCACCAGCATGGACAATGATGGTGCCAGTCCTGTACTTGCTTTGTAGTGACCTGATTGCATGTGTTATGTGGCAGATCCTGGCACACGACAGACAGCACAAAGGGACTATTCCCTTGTATGGGCTGGTGAGTGGTACGTCAGTGTGTCTGACAATGTGTCGCCTATCACAAGTGTATTATTTGTGTCGTGTAGCCCGAAGGCAAGTGACTGTGTGGCACACTGACATTGTTAACTATGTGAGATGTGGGAATTGTAGTGGGGTAGCTGTTGTGTGTGTACCTGCTGTGGAGGTCTCTGCTGCTTAGGCAGAGTTCATTTACAGCATCTGAGTATGTGTATGTGTGATAATGTGGTTTGAGTGCTGTCGCCAGAGGATATGTGAGACTGATATGTGGTATGTGTGGTTATCTTCATCACCTGATAGACTATGCCAGTCATGGGTCGAGAGAGTTCAGCACCCTGTATGTCTCTATAGGTGCATCTCACACATATATCTGGGTTTGTTGTGAGGAAGAGAGTCTTGTCTGTGTACATGAGGCAGATGTGACATTGTGTCTACATCACAATATTCACCAGCAGGACTGGAGAGTGCACACAAAGCCGACCCCTGGACATGCCGGGATATCATCATGACATACTCTGTAGCCAGATGACAAAGGATCAGTAGGGTGTTAAGTGTGTAAAGGAGTATAACAGGGATTAGTGCTCAGGTTTGTTGGTGTTCTGTAAAGGGTAGCTGAGAAGGAGTCCAGACTGAATCATGACACCTCTGACAGCTATGTCATATATAGCAATGTACACACATATACGTCATGAGTCAGGGCCAACTGTACCTGATTGACAATGCCGACATCCTGACAGACAGACCCATATATACATACCTACCTCCCACCGACAATAGTCCATATCATTATACCAGGAGATTTCACATGTAGAATGGATGAACAGCTACCCTCAATGCTAAAAGCATGGCATTAAGTGGATGACATTGATTCCCAATATGTGTCATGCATAAACTACAGAACAAACAGATCCTGCACCTGAACAGTCAGCTGAACCTCCCCCCCTACACAGGATGTGGAACTGTTGAATGTGTTACAGCAACATATGGCACTCCACACAAGTGTTGGTGCACAACACACCATGGGATGTACAGTCCAGTAGGCCTATGAAGTATGATCTGCAAGCCATGGAGTCCATCATGGTTGAAGTCATAAACCGAGCTATTGGAATCTGACATGCACACAACCCTACTAACCTCTTTATGTTCATGTGCGGATCATGGTTCCCAGACATGCTAGACTGTTTGCAAGGCAGCCACACAGGACATACATCACTGAACACAGCTACACATGTCTCACATACACTTTGAATAGCCCTTTATCAACATCCCAGACACATGTAGTACCCACAAAACCAACAAGCTGTGCATAAATATGTGTTGACATATGAAGGAATGTCGATGTGTCCACAGATAGATCACACAAGGTAAGGATTATGAGTTCCTGTTCCAGCTGTTGACACCTGACGACCCACATGGACCATTCCTGGAATGGCATAAAACAAAGTGTCCACACATTACCATGTCCAGTCTGATGATGTAACCACCCTAGAAATACAGATGGAGTAGGGAAATCACACAATAAAGCAAATAGTGTGCTGCGTTAAAGTGTGTCTTTCTTTCTCTAGTATCAAAACCTAGTTAGGTAGGGGTTTGAATCCTGTAAATGCTGAATTTGTGTGTACAATTCTTTTTGAAAGGAGTGGCCTTTTTGAAGACTGGGAAAACACACCACAGATGTACATTCCTCTTTGAAAAGACTGATGATGTCACCACCCTGGAAATACAGCTGGAGAAGGGAAACCACCCAGTAAAGCAAATAGTGCGCTGAGCTAATGCGTCTCTCTAGTATCATAACCTAGATCGATAAGGGCTTGAATCCTGCAAACGCTGACTTTTTGTGTGGGGGGAGGGTGTGTATGTGTGTGCAATTCTCTTTAAAAGAAGTGGCCTTTTTGAAGACTGGGAAAACACACCACAGATGTACATTCCTCTTTGGAAAGACTGATGATGTCACCACCCTAGAAATATAGACAGAGATGGGAAGCCACCTAGTAAAGCAAATAGCGCACTGCACTAATGCATCTCTTTCTCTCTAGTATCATACCCTAGCTAGGTAGGGGTTTGAATCCTGCAAACTTGGGGGGGTATGTGTGTGCAATTCTCTTTGAAAGGAGTGGCCTTTTTGAAGACTGGGAAAACACACCACAGATGTACATTCCTCTTTGGAAAGACTGATGATGTTACCACCCTAGAAATACAGACGGAGAAAGGAAACCACTCACTAAAGCAAATAGCATGCTGTGCTAATGCGTCTCTCTCTCTCTCTCTAGTATCATAACATAGTTAGATAGGGGTTTGAATCCTGCAAATGCTGATTGTGTGTGGGGGATGTGTGTGCAATTCTCTTTGAAAAGAGTGGCCTTTTTGAAGACTGGGAAAACACACCACAGATGTACATTCCTCTTTGGAAAGACTGATGATGTCACCACCCTAGAAATACAGATGGAGAAGCAAAATCCCCAAATAAAACAAATAGCACGCTGAGCTAATGTGTCTCTCTCTGGTGTCATAACATAGTTAAGTAGGGGGTTGAATCCTGCAAGTGCTGACTGTGTGTGTGTGTGTGTGTGTGTGTGTGTGTGTGTGTGTGCCACTCTTGGTCAATGCGGTGTAGCTTTTGCTTTTACTATGTTATGGCATATTATGATTACAACAGTAAGTGCATTGCACACATCAGGTATATGCATTGCAAATATATATGTGCACATGTTCCCTTAATCAGTACATAGGTGTGAAGCCTGCATACTACATGAATACATTTGTTGCCATTGACAGGTTGTGCCGCAGCTTCTCAGATTGTAGGTCACATATGTATGTATGTGACAGGCCCATCCACTGTCGTGATCCATGGCCAAGGTCATCTGTGCCACACACACCCATGACAGTTACTTTACAGTAGTGTGAGTGAGGGTATATGCCTGGGGTATATGTCAGGCATGTTCATACACAACTACGACTGCCAATAATGGACAGTCTTTATAGGTGTACAACCGCTTTGTGTATATGCATCCAGGCCTCCAATGTCTCATGTGACACACCTTGGGACTCCACTATACCTATGGATATGTGGATACCAAGGGACACTTGACATAACATGAGGCTGTATGTACACAGTGGTACCCAACATACATGTTGAGGGCTACCACCTATGTTTTACTGACGGGATAGTAAGTATAGTACATGTGGATGACTATGCCATAGTCGGCTTACTGTTATACAGCATGTATCACATGACAGGCATCTGTCTGTATGATACCCTTGTGTAGGATATGTGTCCCATCCAGGGAATGGATTGTAGGCTACTGCAAGCATTACCAGATGTGGATGGACACATCCCTAGTGTGTTTGCATGTACCTAAGAGGGCTATATGCCAAACAGGTGTGGACACAGGAATGGGTGGCGGTAATTACCACTGGTTAGTGTTATAGTGTAGCACCGGAAGGATACAACTGTTACTGAGTTCCCTACGACTGTGTGTCATTTGTCAGGACAACATCCAATGATTGCTTATATTCATGCTGTTGAGGTTATGTATACTACCAGACCGCAAATCATTGACAGATACTTACAGTATCACCCACAGCATGGTGTCTACCCATGTCATTCACACATGTCTACCCATGTTAGTACATAACTGTAGTAGAATGCATACTGGCCATTGAAAGATACTGTGACACAATTCATACACAGATCTTATGTAACCCCTCATAAAATGGAACTTATGTTTAAGAAACATATTGGCTGCTGGAGATGTGATTTATCAATAAAAGCAGACTGGCAACATATGTTCTACGAATGTCATTTGATTAAACCATATTGGGATAAAATAAATTATTTTCTGCAAATGGTATTCAATGATAAATTCCAGATTTCCAAATCTATTATTTTGTTTAATGCACCTGTACCCGACTGTGTGCCAAGAACAAAATATGTAATCTTATGGACTCTCCTAGCTATTGCAAGGAAGAATATTATATCAAACTGGAAATCCAAAGCTTCTCCAACTTTTAAGCAATTTATGAATATGGTGTCAGCAGTATCGCAATTGGAAATGAACACTATTAAAGGAAGAACTGAAAGAACTACATCATTATACGTAGCATGGCAAAACGTAACTGAAATACTGGAGAATAATGACTGCAGCAGATTATAATCAGGAAACAATTGTATAGAAAGCCAATTATATGTCAACAATAGACACCCTTGTAAATACTTTATTTTGGTTTTAATGTTTGATATCTGTTTAGAGGTTTTAGCCTACGTTTTTAAATAATTTGTAAATACTTAATTGTCATAAATAACCTGCATTCATGTTTTTTTGTTTTTGGAAATGAATAAAAATATTTAAAAAAAAAAAAAGAAAGATACTGTGACATGTTCACTATGTGTACAACAGGGTATGCCACATGTCCCATGTGTCCACTATGCACGTACATACAGACAGTGTGCACCCACCATGTTCACAGATGTACACTTGCTAATCTGTACTGCACACATCACACACATACTGTCCACTCACTAACACATGCTGACAACACATTACATGTCAGCCAAGTGGCACATGGGTGGACAATACATAGTCAAACCTAACAGTGGTGTAAACAATGCTACATTGACAATCAGAGCTTTGATGAATAATGTCTGCTGAGATATACCTACAAGGATGTCATTACACTTTCCTGTTGACAACTTGCTAATATTGCTACACTGCTATAGTGTCACCCTGTGCATCAGCACCATGTTAGCCTGTTCCTCTGTCAATGTTACAGATGACAGGAGGTGACACAGGTATCATCATATGCACAGGGCGTTTTGTTGTTTGCCAGAGCCTGACATTGACCCATCCAATTGACATGTGTGTGTGTGTGTGTGTGTGTGTGTGTGTGTGTGTGTGTGTGTGTGTGTGTGTGTGTGTGTGTGTGTGTGAGGGACAACAGTACAGCATGGGCCAATGTTGATGTAATGTGTGTGTGTATGTGTGAGCCCTAGTTGTTTGGTTAATGTGTGTGTGTCTGCATGCACACAGCTCCACCATGTGGCTGCCATATACAGTAGTTTGTAGGACAGCCACAGACTGTACCTGCTAGGCCGTACAGATATATACATATCTATATATGTATCTCTCTCTCTCTCTCTCCCTCTATATGTGTGTGTGTGTGTGTTTATATATATATATATATATATATATATATATATATATATATATATATATATATATATATATATATATATATATATATATATATATATATATCTATACCTATATATACCTATATATATCCAGATATATCCATATATATCTGTATATATCTATATATCTCTATATATATTTATATATCTATATATCTACATATATCTACATATCTATATATCTGTATATATGTATATATCTATATATATATATATATATATATATATATATATATATATGTATATATATGTATATATATCTCTCTCTATATATATGTATATATCTCTCTCTCTATACATACTTGTAAACATCCATTGCTGTACATATACATGCACATATAGGCACATATACTGGCCACCTTTCATGTTGGGAATATCAATCATTAAACAGTTGTGAGACATACAATTTTGTAACAATATTGCACAGTGTTGTGCGGAATGCATTTTGCTGTCCTCAGGCCGTATAGCTGTAGCAGGCCTCACTGTCTCAGTCCCACAGCATTTAACCACCACATGACATATACCTGCACTGCTTGCTGTTTTCAATGCTACACACTACAACCTTCATAGATATGTGCACATAGCAACCTTCAACTACATATATATGTCTAGCCTTCACTAACAGTTGCAGTATGTCCCTTGCCCTATGCATATCTGCATTTACATATAGATATGGACTGTGCACACATATGGAGGGTTCACTGTATGTACAGTACCCTTCAGACACATCATTTGCATCCCACCAAATACATATCTGTTACATACCTTACCTTTGTATTTCTTACCTCTGTCTGTTGTACCTGTTGACGTTTATTTTTCTTTTTAAATTTTTTTTTTTTGGTGTCTCCAAACACCTCTGTTTGTTCATTTGTTTGTGTTTGTTTGTCTCTCTCTCTCTCTCTCTCGCTTGCTCGCTCTGTCTCTCTCCATATGCTGCAATGATATTATTGCATGTGTGGACAGCAAGTACAGGCTGCTTTTGTTGGTATCTGCACATGTGCATGTGATGGCCTCTGCACCTGTTGTTGCCCACCATTTAGTAATTGCATGCAGCCTGCTGTGTGCTAATTGCAGTTATCACTGTGATTTCTGTTCACTGCTATAAAATGATAGGTTAGGTAGGCATAGCCCTTTCAGTTTTTCAAGGTGGGGACCATGCTTGTTTGCTGTGGACACTGTTGTGTGAGTCAGAAGGTTGGTATATGTCTCATATCTGCAGCTGGGCTATAGCCGGTGAAATGCATGTTGTACTGAAACCTAACTGTTGCTTCTTCCAGTACACTTTTCTCAGTGTGTCAGTTTACTCACACCTCCTAATGCTAATACTGGATACATGGGAGTATGTACTTTCTTTTGGAATTAGGAAATTAACTAGCATACAACAGTGGTTATTCCAATGTATTGCTCTGGCTTTGCTATATTCCCTTTACATTCACTCCTTGTAATGCCTGTTATATTTCTATCTTGAAATGTATTGCTATGGCTTTCATATTTTCCCTTTACATTCACTCCTTTTAATGCATGTTATATTTCTGTCTATCTTGAAATGTATTGCTCTGGCTTTCCTATTTTCTCTTTGCATTCACTCCTTTTAATGCATGTTACATTTCTTTCTTGCAATGTAATGCTCTGGCTTTCCTATTTCCCTTTTATATTCACTCCTTTTAATGCATGCTATATTTCTTGCAGCACCAAGTTGTTGTGTATCTGCTGTGGCTTAATGGTATGTCATGCAGACTGGTGAGTCCAAGGTGTGGGGTTTGGGACTGACATGGATATTTTATTTTGCTGCTGAGCAGTACAAGGGCCTTGTCATACAGAGTGACTAAGACACTTTTAAGTAGTTGTAAGCGGGTTTGTGCGAGTTTGCGCGACACTTAGCTATGCTTATCTACGCTTAGCTAAGCACACACAAGCGCACACCCGCTGACTACTGCTTAAAAGTGCTTACTCCCGCTAACACCCGCGCTAATTTCTTTTAAAGAAAAGAAAATGGGGAAATAGGAAAGTGGTGAAAAAGGGACACAAATAGGGTAGGACAGTAGGAAAACAAGCTTGGGATGTGCAGGAAAGATGTGGGGAAGGCCTATAGCTGCCCAATTCTTTACCAGCAACAGCCGTGCATATGTTTGAAATTTAGAGTGAGATTTGAAACCTTACACCACTGAGAGAGGGGTGAGGAAAACATAGTATGTTGTATAGCCAATTGTAATTATCAGTTTACATGTACAGCAGACATGTGTGCGAAATGGGCAGCTATGTATGGGGCGTAATTTTTTTGCGGGTACAGATTGCCCATTTTTTTTCAGGTAAGAGTGGAATGTGAGGTAAAGGAAGTAGGAATATTGGGGGAGGTGGGTTGGGGAGGTTAACAGACAAGACAAACAAGATGCATACAGGGGTGGAGTATGACACATGTGGGTAAACACAATTGACGGGGACGGATGATTGGATATCGCAAGCCCTTGAGCCCACAGATGGCAACAGTGGAACTGAAATCCCCACCCATGGGCAGCTACCACTGCACCTTCACAGCCCGCGCTGAGGCTGTGCTGGGGGCTGGATAGGAGAGGCAGGCACACCCGTGAGCTGTGCCATTCTCTCCTCAAGCTGGCATAGGGATCAGTCACAGAACGCCTGATCTCACTACGCACCACAGCCCGGACCCATTGGAGGGTGAGTGGAGGCTCTCCTCCGGCCATGCTTGCAGAGGGGGGGGTGAGCCCCATCCCCTGTAGTGCTTCCACCCGAAGGTGGCACAGGGCCACTGGAGGAGGAGGTCCCAGGCTGGGAACTGGTGCCAGGTGCAATTTCCAGATGAGGTAGGAGAGGTGGGTCCGCTGGGACCCGCCTTCCCAGTTGTCCTATGTTTAGCAGTATTTAATGGCATTTTGGGTTAGTAACAAACAACACCATTCCAAATTAGTTGTAACAGCATGCATTAGTATTCCCATTAACCAAACACACATGAATTCCAAACGTTGAACAACAAGCATAACACATGCATATTTAGAACAACAGTGGTCATTCCAACAGCATGCAGGTTTGATTGGTGGCAACAGGCCATCAGGTTTGGATATGTGAACAGGGCACATGCATCAATGTACATGCAGATATGTATAAACCAACAGGACAAATGTCCATAGGAATTAATTGTGAATACACATACCCAGTTTGGTGTGGAATGGCATAATTTGTGAACATAACATAGGGGGGTATAATATTACATTAACAACTTAAAATACCTATACGTATACTGTACATTCCTACTAGATGCAGGTATATATCCCCTACATGTATTAGTACAGTTCCCTGTATGTAACCTTAGAAATGTTAGTGATGGAGATGTTACTGCTACATTAATATACATTCCATTTGTATTCATATATGTTCATATCTGGGTGTGTTCAGGTAAAGTATCCTGCTACATTTGAACAGTTACATACAGTTCTAGCAACACACTGACATTTGTGGGATCACAAGCACAAGCTGTTCATGTACCGGATTAACATGTACATACTATACATGAAACAGTTGAGGACTATAAATATTCTTCTGAGATACTGGCATTCCCATCAGCCAGTTTATATGGGCCTAGACAACTGTGGATGTTCAGCATTTCATACAACTATACTATCTCCATAATGCAGGGGTACAACAACATATCCAAAATGTGGGATGGACACTGTCCAGGTGTTGTACTTTATTAAAAACATTTCACTCTTTGGTTGTGGCTGTCTCATTCATTTCATTATGTAGTGCATGCAGTATACCTTTATTCCAGACTTCTTACACCTTTATTGGTAGCTTCAAACTCTTTCTCACACTCTCTCACTTATTTTATATTTACATCTCAGGATGGTACTTAATTCCAGGCTTTATAACATTTATTACTGGGTTACAACAATCCTTTCCAGCTGACTCACTTATTTCATATGTCAGTATATACAAGGATGTATTCATGACTTGTCTGTCCTTTATTGATGGACTAGAACACTCATTTTCAGGCTGAAGCAGTTATCTGATATTACAATACAGGTGGAATCTCTATTTGAGACTCGTTTACTCTTTATTAATGGATTACAATACTCTTTTTCAGGCTGCATCACTTATCTGATCTTAGAATACTAGCAGAAGCTTTATTCTAGGCTTATTTGACCTTTATAACTGGGTTACAACACTGAACACTTTTACAGGCTGTCTCACTTATATTCTATAATAATACCAGCTGAATAATTACTAACCTGCCTGGTGGCGCAGCCTTACCAGCCTATCAGCATAGGCTTGCTGATTCGTGGAACGAACACCTGCAGCTGTAATATAAATGAAGGGATATTGGAACATACCTATCCATACTATAGGCTAGGATAGCATTTCTTACATACTTAATTACATGGATACTTACTCAGTTGTGGGGCATTGGGCATCTGACGGGCCTCCTGGATCCATCGGTTCAGTTGGTCCTCCTATCATCGCTTCAGGTCCGCATGGTGGTGACAGACCTGCTCACCAGTCCTAGGAATGCCTGTGGCACTAGTAAGATCATGTGCCAACTGGTTCCACACATTTGCCTTGTACGATCCCCATTGAACCTGGCCCTGCATGAGTCGGCCTTCATGTTGGTGGACTAGGAGCTAAACTATATATTTGGACTCCTCAATGCCCCACCTTTGCGCTCTAAAGCGATTGCCCTCTCCGACACCTGTCATCCTGACTGCAAATGGGTACCACAATCAGTCATGGCGAGTATTCCCGCTGATGGGGCTTAAATATGCCGCATTTCCCACACTTTTTTGTGATTGGCTGTTTTTGAGAATTCTAAGCTGACTGCAGACCTGCTTAGTAATGGTTAATCTACCATTTCTAAGTATATGTATGCTAATAGTGGCTGTTTCTCCTAAGCTGTCATGGCTTAGTGGTTCTGTGCTTTGATTATGATGCACAAGGTCCTGGGTTCGAACCTTGTCTCTCTTTTATTTTAATACTGTCTAGACAGGCTAGGGGGTGTGACTGTGTTTAAGCAACCTAGCTCTACGTTGCTCCCCAGTGCCCTACCGTGCCCTGGTTGGCACGGTGCGCACGTCTGCGCAAACACATTGCACTGGGTAAAGCACTTTTAAACTTTGGGCAACTCTATTGCGCTGGGTAAAGCTCTATTAAACTATGGGCAACTCTGTTTAGCTGGGTAAAGCGCTATTAAACTATGGGCACCTTTGTTTAGCTGGTTAAAGTGCTATTAAACTATGGGCACCTCTGTTTAGCTGGCTAAAGCGCTATTTAACTATGGGCACCTGTGTTTAGCTGGGTAAAGCATTACTTAACAGCAGGCTGTTCTATATCTGAGTCCTTTAAAAATATATATTTTGTTCACTGATACATTGGCCATGTCACTGCTTTTAATAAAATTTTAATCATATGTCTGGTATTATTTCAAATACTGATTTAAACATAAATAAGAAGGGAAGTAGTGGGACTCGAACCGTGAATGCCTCCGCTTTGTGCATATGCTCTACCATTACACCATTGCAATTTGGTGTGACTTGCATAAACATTCTTTCTTATGCTCTTCCATGTCAGAATTGCTAACTATAGCTAAGCATTGGGCACACCCGCGCACACATGCGCAAATACGGGCAGCTATATTGTGGATTTTAAAAAAAAAATGAAATATTTTACTTTTTATAACTGTGATGGGGGTTTACAGTGTCAAGGAGTGTGGTGTTGGGTGCAAGTACATTTGAGCGAACTTGCTCTTGTGTGTTGACATTTTGCTTTTACTACACTTGCAGGGGCATGGACATTTAGACTGCTCGGCAGTCGGACATGCCCCCTGCTTTCATACTTGGTCCGTGTAAGAGTTACAGTTGAGTCAGCGTGCCCTCATGAATATTCACGGCACGCTGTCATCATACTGTTCAACTGCAGCCTCCGAGGAAGACTTATTAAGTCTTACACGGAGGATTCGTGAATCCGGGGGTCAGTTTTTTGGATATAGATTTATCAGGTGTACTTGGTGAAAAAATGAAAACAAAAACTCATTGTAAGTTTGATAACAGTAATCATTTACTTCATAGATCTAGCTGCCATCCATCTCACTTATTGGAGTTTTTACCCTTTGGAGAATTACTGATAATAAGGAATTATATAAAGAGATGTGTACTTCTATAAACATATTTTTGAGGAGGCGCTATCATTTGAAAGACATCCATAACACTCTAGTAAAATTAAAAAAATAATTAATTAGTAACTAGTAATCAAATTATTAATTATAATAGAAAAAAATATCGGTAGTAATTTTAGAAAAGGCAAACAAGAATTTAGACAGATGCATATAGTTATTTCTTATAATGTTTTTTTCTCCTGAACAAGTTAGAATTATAAAATATTTTTGGACATTTTTTATTTAAATTTAAGGAATTTTCTGATTCATTATGTAAATCTCCTATTTTTTTCTTTTAAAAGGGGCGGGAATGTACAGGACATCATTGTTCACAATAAATTTGTTAAACCAGTGGAAAAGCTATGTAGCACTTTAACTATGCTGGGCACTAGTGGATGTACTAAATGCTCAGCATGTAAATATATAATATTTTTTAGGTATATTAATGGTATTCCCTTTAGTCCTAGAGGACATTTTACATGTGTAACATCAAATGTTATTTATGTTCTTAGGTGCCCCTGCAATCTCTTTTATATTGGTGAAACAAAGAGAATTTTTAAATTGAGATTGCAGGAGCACATCAGAAACATCAAATTAGAAAAGGTTGTTAGCCCTATTGCTATGCATTTTAAGTTATTTCATAATATTAACCCAGAGTTTTTGCAAGCTAGTATCTTAGAACAAGTTAGTTGGGGTCTCGGAGGTTAAAAACAAAAAGCATTTGTTGTATAAAGAAAGTATTTATATTTTAAAATATGACACTATATGCCCTCATGGACTTAATATATAATGTTCATGGAAAACTTATAACTGTTTTTTATGTATAATGGTCTTATTATATTAAATGTTTTTGTAATATAATTAATTATTTGATTGATAGATTAATGGTAGTTGATTAACTTGTGAATAAAATGGTACAACTTTATTCTTATGATGTACTCTTAGAAGGCATTTGTTGCCGAAGCACTAGAGAGAATCGACATTTTTTTTATTGAATAAAGTGCTTGCTGGTTCACTTCAGTGTTTTTTCTGGCCATATGCCATATTTTCTTTTATCCCATAAGTAATATTTGAGATATTAATTTAAGAACTCTCTGAGAGACAGAGATGGCATTATGCATTCTGTCTTTGATCTGACATCATCAGCTAGAGGATCTATTCACCACACATGTGCCTTTTCTAATTAAGTGTAGTAGGGTGTAATATTTCTCTTAGACATAGGAATATAGCAAAGCTTAATTTATATGCTTTTCTTTATTTATTTGAGACTGTCCTGCAATGTTGTTTTAAATATTTCCTGTGGTTTTGAACTCTGATGTCATTGTAAGTATGTACTGAGTATTTTCTTGTTCTTTTATTACTTATCATTAAATATATTTAAACTTTTCATTGTGGCTGATCTGTATAGCGATATTTAAGCTCTGAGAGTACTTGCATATTTATTTGGTAACACTCCTAATAGCCTCGTTTTTGGTCAAACTACCATTTGTATTAAACAGTAACATTACAGAGTAAGATTGGACACCCTTTGTTAAGGGGCCTTAATGCAGCTGAATAAAGAGTTGGCTGGTGGCAGTGATAACTACCTTATAGTCTGGGCAAAAGGGGGCATAGCTAGTAAACCTGTGCCAGCCTTTCCCAAGTTAAGTGAAATTACACCTTACTGTGTATGTACTTGTCATCCTCCCAGTGTATGTCCCCCACTGGTGAGAGTGGTGAGGATTGAAGCTCCTTGATTACGGGTTTAGTGGTGAGGCATCACATTTATTGGGATATCCACATATTAGGATTCAGTGGTGTGGATATTGAACTCCTGTAGCCTGTAAACAGGGTTCACTAAAGAAGGTGCTTGAACTCTGAGTCAGCTACAAAGTGAATATTCAGAGTTTCATATCATAATAGTTTTATTTTTTTTGTTGGCTTAGTTAGTCAGGGAGAGCAGGCAAGGATGTCAGCAGAGGAGTATGGCAAGCTGACAATGAGCCAGTTGACTAAGATGTGCCAAGCCAAAGGATTGTGGAATGCCAACCTAACTAAAGCAGAAATGGTTGCAGCCTTAGCCACAGTTCCATCCCAGGGCAGCAACCAGGAGGGCAACCAGACTGACCTTGGGAATGTACAACTCTCAGAAAATGGAGAGTTCAACCTTTCCACAGAAGGACTTAAAATCCATCTGGAGTTAAAGAGACTTAAACTGGAGACCAGACGTTTGAAAACACTATCAGCAGAGAGACTGCAGCATTTGGAGGCTGAAGAAAAGGAGAGACTGCACTAGGAGAAACAAATGGAATTAGATGCAGCAGAGAGACTGAGACGTTTGGAAGCTGAAGAAAATGAAAGGCAGAGGCATCATGAAAAAGTGATGCTAAGTCTTCACCAGGGTCATGGAGGTAAATGGGAAGGGAATAACCAAACCCCAGAAGCATCAAAGGTCAGTAAATTTCTTCCATAATTTACAGAGGGTGATAATTTTGATAGTTTTATCCATATGTTCGAAAGAATATATAAACAGTATAATGTTGACCAAGGGCTCTGTGTATGGTTCCTGACCGCCTTACACCATGGTAAAGCTGTAACTGCTATTTCTAAATTGTCTGAGACTGATTGCTTAAATTATAATACTGTTACAAATTGTTTATTAGAGTGTTAAGAGAGAGTTAACACCTGAAGCTTACAGAAAAAGTTTCGTGAGCATAGACACAAGTAAGATGAAAGTGTGTTTAAATATATTGCTGAGTTAAGTACATATTTTCTTATCTGGATAAAGTGGGTGTCCGGTCACCACTTTTGACAGGCTGGGTGATCTTAACACTTTTTGTGAGGGCATGAGCATCTCGTTAGCAGACAGAGAATGTAATACCATAGGTGAGCTGGGGAAAAAGGGAGACATATCTAGCAAACAGGCATCACTGCACAGGAAAGGGATACCCAGTGCTACACATGGGCTTAAGGTAAGTCATAGTGGGCAGCCTAAACCACCCCAACAGAGTCTGCCAGTAGCAGGGGAAACCACTAGTTCAGGTGCATGGCCAGGACCAAGGGTTAGATGTCTTAAATGCAACCAGTGGAATCATGTGGCATAAAGATGTGCACAGAGACAAGATGGGGAAGAAAAGGTGTGAGAGCCAGTAAGTGAGAATGAAGGAATGCCAGCAGTAAGTTGTCTAGAGAAAACAAGGGTACCTAACTACCATAAGAGGTTATATCCTATCTTAGCAGATGTGAAACAGGCCACTGCTAAGAGAGACACAGCCTCTGACCTAACCATTGTGAAGTCTGCAATGGTTAAAGAGGAGCACTACCTGCTTGGGCAGTCTATTCCAGTCAGAGCTTTAGGAGAGACCCCATTCCAAATACCTTTCACTAGGGTTCACCTTGACTGGGAGGGTGGAAAAGGAAGCAAGTAAGTAGGTGTGTTTGAGGATATCCCTGCAGATGTCATGATAGGGAATGAGTTTGGTAATGCAGTATCTTGTTTGCATGCAGTTACATGCAGTCAGGCTTGGAGACAAGCATGTGGGTCTGGTACCCGGGGGAGACCCAAACAGACGAGACACTTGAAGCGAGGACTGGTGCGATGGCTACTTCAAGGAGGGAGCTACCCTGTAGCACTAAGCCTGAAGGCAAGTCACAGTTGGCAGGTACTAATTTTTCCTTGAACATAGTGACTGCAAGGGCAGAGGTGGATAGTAGTACCCAGGCTGACAGTGAGGCACAGCTGTCAGAGAATACCTGACTTCCTATGGAAGGGGAACTGGGAAGGGTTACAAAGAGAGAGTTGAGACAGGCTTATTTTTCAGACCCTGCATTACAGGGCTTGAGGGAGGTAGCCAGAGAGGCACCTGATTCTCAAGGGAAAAGGGGAATCTGTATACTGGGGCAAAGTGTTACTCTATAGAGAGTGGACGCCTGAGGGAGGGCCAGAGGGTGAGAGAATACAGCAGTTGGTAGTGCACAGAGCCTACTGTCCTGCACTTCTAGCGATAGCTCATGACATTTCCTTTGCAGGTCATATGGGCATAAAGCATACAAAGAGACATATTTATTGGCCTGGGATTTCCAGAGATGTAACAGAGTACTGCAGGATCTGTGAGCAGTGCCAAAAAGAAGGCAAGGCAGGAGATAAGGTCAAGGCTCCTTTTATGTCTTTGCTTGTGATTGAGGAGCCATTTCAGATGGTAGCTATGGATATTGTGGGGCATTTGAGTACCTCAAGTTCCACAGAGAAAAAGTACATCGTAGTAGTAGTAGATTATGCTACCACATGCCCTGAAGTGGTGGCCATATCCTACATTGAGGCAGACAAGATGGCAATTGCTTTGTTAGAGATTTTCAGCAACCTAGGTTTCCCCAAAGAAATTCTGATCGACAGAGGTGCCAATTTCATGTAGACCTACTGGCTTATCTGTGGAAGCATTGTGGGGTGAAGCATCTTAAGACCACCCCCTACCATTCCCAGACTAATGGTCTTATAGAGAGGTAAACTGTACACTAAATACCATGCTACAGGCATTTGAAGACCAGTTTAAGTCAGAGTTCATAGGTTCATAGGATGATACTAGGCTATTGGCCCAAATGTCCTTATAAGCCTTGCCAATAATTTTGACCATGTTTACACAAAGTCAGCACATGTGCTTCTCCTGTGGCACTTGTGGCTAATAGTGTTATATCTAGATTGTGTAACTAGATAGGTATGAGGTTTAAATCTCACTTTGATGAATGTGTGTGTGTGTGTGTGTGTGTGTGTGTGTGTGTGTGTGTGTGTGTGTGTGTGTGTGTGTGTGTGTGTGTGTGTGCGTGAGTGCATGTGTGTGTGTGTGTGTGTGTGTGTGTGTGTGTGTGTGTGTGTGTGTGTGTGTGTGTGTGTGTGGGTGTGTGTGTGTGTGTGTGTGTGTGTGGGGGGGGTGTAGCTTTAATGTCAAGTATGTACAGATCCCTCAAATCAAGTGCTGTATCTACTTCCACTCAGGGGAATGATCTAACCTGAGAGAGGTCTCCCCATCCCACAAACATCTAGTTTTTAATACAGTAATGAGGTCATCCTTTCATAAGTGCACTCTCTCACTATACCATTCAGACTTATCCTGAGGCACATGCAGCTAATACTATGTTTATAGAATGTGTAACTAGAAAGGTAGGAGGTGCTAATCTCACTGTGGTGAACCTGTGTGTGTGTGTGTGTGTGTGTGTGTGTGTGTGTGTGTGTGTGTGTGTGTGTGTGTGTGTGTGTGTGTGTGGCTACAATATCAGGTGCATATACCTTCTTGAACATATATGCTGTATCAACTTTAAGTCCAGGGAAGATTTTAACCTGGGAGAGGCTTTCCCCATCCCCTTATCCCAATTTTACTACAAACATCTCTGCATCACACCGGCAAGATCATCATGTCAAACGTGCACTCTACCCTTCACAGTGTCCTCTAGTGCTTGCACCTAATTATGTGTTCCACAGATTTTGCAGCTATAGGAAAGGGGAGTTGAATCCATCATTGGTTAAATAGTATGACTCTGTGTTGGCTTTGTGGCAACAAAACCTTATGTAAAGTTCCACTTAGGAAAAGTATTTTCACTAACAGAAAGTTGCCCTATAAATTCCTCTTACACTCAGGCAATACCCAGTTTTGGAAACAGAATGGTTACATCATGCTATCAAAAATTAACTACATCACAGTTTAAGTATAACTTATCTTGTGGCACTGACTGTTGATAATGTGCTGAGGTTTGAATTCAGCAATGACTGACTACTGTGAGTGTCTGTTTGTCATGCTGTGTACAGAAGTCTTCTAATTCATATATGTGTAGCTGTTCTTTTGAGCCACCTTACCTTTTTAGAAGAACACCATGTATTAAACAATTATGATGTCATCCATTCAAATGTGCACTATCACAAATGTAAGCCAACATCTCGTGTGGCATGCACGGTTCAGGCGGACTCTTCAAATCCAAACATTACTTTTTAGACTTACTTGTATCACGGTGCAGGTAGTTAAAAATGGTGTCACCCATTGTTGTGGATTCCTATTATATTAATTTTTGCTCACTTTTCACACAGAAATGACTGATTGGATAATGATGATGCCATCGGATGATATTTGGCTTTCCCAAGAAAAATACTAACACTTTTCATGTGGTGTGAGAAAAGTAGACAATGTTCTGTATGTTGTGGCCTTAGTAAGGCATGTGTTTGACTCTGTGATTATCCATACATTGTGCATGATTACCATTCTCCTGTTACAGTGACAACTGCATTGTGCATGACATGTGTCTGGGTATAACTAGCAGCAGGCAATGTTGTGTGAGAAATAGATATATTTTACCACTCTTTTAAAAAAATGACAGGTTACATTCTTTGTACCAATAACATGATGTCACAGTTTCAAATACCCCCAAACCTCACAGTTTTAGCAATACTTGCACCATGATGAATTCATTCCTCACAATATTATGTAGCTTCTGTCATCACATAGTCCAGTGCTCAAAATCCACACTGACTGACTGTAAGCAGTTATTCATGAATGACATCCACAACTGCAATATGTGTATAATTACAGTGAGAAAAGCCTCCCCCATGTCTTTCATCCCATACAAATCATTTTTAACACAATTATATGATGTAGTGAATTCACATAGTGGAGTCTCACAGCTTGGTTAAGACTTCCACTATGATGCATGTGATTCATACGCATGCCATTAGTCAGTGGATTTACACAGGTTGCTGCTCATCCCAGCAAAGGGCAACATTATATGAATGTACCGACATTAAATACTGCATCAAGTTATTCTCAGTTATTACTTTGGAGAAAAAAATATAAACTAATTTTGTAATTCCTGCAAGTGAAACAGATGTTCTGTGAATGTCATGGTTTGAGTTCTCCTGTATCTCATGCATTCAGTAATTAGATGTATAGCATATCTACACAGACACAGGGTGCCATGATTGTGGGACAATGTTGTTGTGCAAAACAAAAGGAGCAGCTTCCTTGTCCAAAAAACACTGACACTGCACTAGTCACAGTTGAGTGAACATTAACGGGTCTATATTATAAACCCGAAAACCCATTTGAGCGAATATGACAACAGCGACACATATAGCCTGAACCGCAAATACGCCAAACCCCCTAAACCGCAAAATTTAAAATCTCGAATCACCATAGTTGGCCAAACCCACCACCCACTACCTACCCAAATATAATAAATAAACTGGTCAACACTCCCACCAGAGGTGACAACATATTGGACCTGGTCATCACTAACATGGGTGACCGGTGCTCCACACCGGAGGTCAACCCCTCACTGGTTAGATCTGACCATAAACTAATCACTCTGGATATCCACATTCTGCCACCATCCCTGGTCAAAGAAACCACTGTGAAAACCTTTTCAAAAGCAAACTTCCCATTGCTTAAGACCAAGGTGGGAAGTTTCAAAGCCCCCATACTAAAGGATAGTGCTGTCCAAGCTGCAAAATCCTTTACTAATGCACTCTACGGGCACCTACAAGAATGCATGGATTGTGCTATCCCAAACAAAACTAAGACTCACTCCTCCAAGAAAAAAAACATTCTGGTGGACCCCTGCCATAAACAAGCTATACAATAGAAGGAGGAAACTAGTACAGAAAAGGGTAAAATCCCAAGAAGGGAAGACATCCCTGATCAGTATCAGCAAGAAACTATGTTCCCTCATAAAATTATCCAAGGCTAGCTTTGAAAGACAAGTTGCCATGGACTCCAAAGATAACCACAAAGCACAAGAATCTAAGTGGCAATTCTCAGATCTGCTCAGAGTTAGTGCAGAATGGCACAAAATACACTGAACCGACCGATATAGCCAACATCCTGGCTGACAGGTTCAGTGCAAACTTCACGCTCCTCTCACCCCCAAAAGGGCCCATAACTATACCAAAATAATGTAGTGTCTCTGAAATCACAGTCACTCAGGTTAAAACAGCCCTCTCCAAAGCCAAAAACACAACATCAATGGGACCGAACGGTGTCCCAGGCTGCATCCTACACGAGCTCAAAGATCAACTAAGCCCTCACCTAAACACACTGTTTAAACTCAGCCTCTCCACAGGCTACATGCCCACAGAGTAGTGCACAGCAACGGTTATTCTGCTCCACAAAGGTAGAGCCACAAAGGACCCCAGGAACTATCGCCCTATAAGCCTGACTAGCTTGGTCTGCAAAGCTATGGAGCACATCATCATGGATCTCATTAACAGAGACATTGGGAACCTCCAAACACTGGACCCTACCCAGTTCAGCTTTGTTAAGGGTAGCTCATGCCTCCTAAACCTGGTGGACTTCTTTGAGACAGTTACCAAGGCTATAGACGAGGGAAAGGTGGTCCACACAGCCTAACTAGACTTCGCAAAGGCCTTCAACACCATTCCTCACTCAGGTATTATAGACAAGCTCACCAGCCTGAACATAAACCCCTACATCAGGATATGGGTTGCCAACTAGCTCACAGACAGAACCCACATGGTAAGAGTTGTGGGAGCTAGGTCTGACTCTACATTGGTTACAAGTAGCATTCCCCAGGGCTCAGTCCTAGGACCCCTCCTCTTTGGCATATACTTCTCAGAGGTACAGGCAAGAACAGGAGGACTATGGCTGACCAATTTCACAGATGACTGCAAACTAGGGGCTATAATTGACTCTCCAGCTGACACAGACATCCTCCAAAAGGGTCTCACTGAGACATATACCTGGTAACAAAATCATGGCCTCAAGCTAAATGCCAAAAAGTGCACAGTCATCCCATTTGGAAAAAAAACAAAGTACCCACAAACTACCACATAGGTGATAGCCCCCTAAATACAGAAGATGTAATAAGGGATCTGGGGACCCAAGTAGATAGTAACCTCACCTTTGATAATCATATTGCCAAAGTGGTTAGAAAATCCTTCTATGTGGCCCACCTAATCACAAAAGGGTTTGCATCCAGATCGAAAGAGGACATTGGGGCCCTCTACGCCTCACTCATCAGACCCATCATAGAGTACAATGCCCCATTTGGATGTACCTTACAAGACACCTACATCAACTGGAAAGACCACATAAGTACCTCACCAAGAGGATCACTGGCCTCAAGCAGATGCCCTATGCAGCTCGACTGAAGAAACTCCAGCTGTACTCGGTTGCATACCGCCTACTCAGAGGTGATCTCTGCCTGACATACAAGGTCATGTCCAACCCAGAATTGATGGGCATGCATCACCTAAGGAAAACCATATCCCCTTGAGTCACACACTCCAGGAATCTAAACCTCACCATAACAATAAATAGAACGTGCTGGAGGGATAAATTCCTGTCCCAGAGACTTCCCAGGCTCTGGAACAAGATTCCAATCTACATTAGGCAGAGCTCCTCACTAACCCTCTTCAAGAGAAACCTTGAAGAGTGGATGGGAAACAGAAAGTTTACCCCAGGGATCACTTCAATGGCTCTGCTGGACAGAGGCGCAGGGAAGTAATCTAAGGGGGCGGCGAAAGCCAACACATTCTGACTAGGCTTATAAATGCCTATTAGCAGATAGCCTAGTACCTACCTATGAACTAGATACATACACTAACCAAACCCTACTTTTAACCCTACACTAAACCTTACACACATTAATATCTATGCACTTACCTTAACCCGGACTCTAACCCTAAGGTCCGTAACTATCGCACACTTACCCTACGGAGATATACCCAAACAAAACAAATAATTCACACACATACACTTAACAAAACCCTACTTCTAACCCTACGCTAAACCTTACATACACTACCTATCTATGCACTTACCTTAACCCGCACCCTAACCTAAAGTCTGTAACTATCGCACACTTACCTTACGGAGCTATACTGCAGATGGGCCAACCATGACAAATCAACATTTCAAATTTCGCAGTTTTGGACGTTTGCCATTCCCATAGTTTACTCAATATGTGTCTCTCTTTTCTGATTCACTCAAATGGATCTTTGGGCTTCTAATATAGATCCAACATTAACATTGTTACTTCCTTGTCATCATTCTGACAAATTAATAGTATATAAATTATTTCCACATTCCCTTCTTTATTTCGCACATTCATTTCACTTTTATCTCCACATTTCCTTTCTCATTTTACATGCTAACTTCAGTTATTTGTGACAAGGTTCATTGCTATGTTATGTGACAGACACAGTCAGTACACAGTTCTGTAGTGTGTGTGTAGTATGATAGGCAGGGGTTTGAATCTGGTAACATCTGTCTGTCAGACAACAGTGGCTTAGGCAAATGAAGTATTTATGGTACAGGCAGAGGGCAACAGTTTAAAGGCATTATCTTCCAAAGTAGAGGACCCATATCTATTACAATGCAGAAGTACTGTAAGCTCTTCAAGTATGCTTGCTATGACATACACAATATGTCAATTTCTGTGGTGTCACAGGTTAATTTGCCTCTTTCTGATATCTGCCCTGACATGTGTTAGAGTGGCAACATGCAAATGTTGAATATGCACAGTATTTGATGGTTCACAGATGTTATTTAATTTCCCATTAAGAATGCACTGTATTACATTTGTTCCTGCAAACATTTATATATGACTGTAATTTTTTTCTTCACACTGTAGAGCTTTACAAGACATGAGGACTTACATTTCTTACAGTATGGCATGATGCAAGATCAGCATAAAGTGTGATTGGGTCTGTGTTAGAACACTTTCTTGTGTGTTTGTGTTGTTTACATGCTTTTCTGGCAGTGCTTGCTGCAATTTATTGTGAGCATGCTCAGTATAATCAAATGTCATCAGATCTGTGTGGTCATTTGTCACCTGTATATTTTCAGTGTTATTACATTCCTGTTTAGGCATTACAGGAATATACAACACATGCTTATCTAATACATATCTCCTTGCAGCAATAACATGATGTCACAGTTTCAATTACTCAAATAACTATGGATGCCAAATGACAACAAATGGCAAATCATGTCCCTTTCTGATGTTCATGTGCAGGATACAACAGCTGTAGGGGCTCATTTCTTCTTGTTTATATATGATGAAGTGGAGAATATAGAGCTACTGTCAGTTATTACACGTACATTGCCTGTACATACAAGCCATATTCAATAACTGTATCATGTGTGAATAGCCAGTAATGTATCCATTTTCCTTACTAAATGTTATCTCAAACTGGCATGTTATCAACATTTATATCACATTTACTCCCTTTGTTACAATATTGCATTATGTCCCTGTGATGACCCACTACTGGACCAGTACTCAAGAAGCCTCAATCCTCAACACTGGCAACAGTGGGGAACATTCACTGAGAAGATGACAGGTACACACACAGCATTTCCAGAAGCAGCTCTCTGCATCAAGTGCAATTTCCCTTAAGAGCACACAGAGAGCACAATCAGTTCATGCTTGGTTTCTCCTTCTTCCTCCAGATCCCCAGTAAGACTGCCCACCGGCACAGCTATAGAGTTAAGATCTCAGCTGGGTGACTTATATTCCTGACTGTATGTAACAGAGTTTTACTCTTCCCTAGACATTTACTTCATTAGAGCAAGGCAGATGTGGTGAATGTTTCTTGTTGCCAGGTCCAAGACAGAATGCAGAATGCTCTGTGTCACTAAAAGACTTCTCAAATTAATATCTAAAATATTACTGCTGGGATAGCTTGCAGAATGACATTTCTGGTCATCTGAATTCTAGTTCCCAGACCAAAGCCACCATTGCAAGAAGCTGGCAGCATTTAGCATCTACCCATAAAAATTATACAGACAAGGACCTTTCCTCAGATATTTGGCAGATATGCTTCAAAAGTAGCAATTAGTTCACTCCAAGGACAATACTGAAAGCTTGCTAGCACAGACTCTATGTCTCTAGCTACATTGAAAATGTGAGAGGTAGCCTCTTTATCAAGTCCTGTAAAGGAACTTAATTTCAGATATTTTTTTCTAAAGTTTACTAGGCTGAGGTTAACCTCCTGTATCCCAGTTTCCACTATTAAAATATATACAGTTACAATAGTGCATGCACATTTCTGTTCTCTTCCAGTAAGGCACACTGTGTATACATTTTAAACACAGAGCAAATACATTTTCAACACAAACATCTGTGCAGAGCAGTTTGCTATACACATGACATACATTTCTAATACATTTGTAACACAAGCATCTTGTATAAATAAATTTGATAATCACCAATGACATATAATTATTTACAAAATTCCAGGTAGCTGTGCTGGCAGTTTCTCCTTTCGTCACAGCCACTATCACATCCATTGTTAGCATGCTTGTTTTAAGTTATGTGCATAAATAAAGAATAGTGAGCAGGATTAAATATTATTATACCATGACCCCCCCAAAACGGGCACACTGATTGGCCAGCGTGCACATTGTAAATTGAGTTATACTAATGGAAAAAGGTCCGGTCGCCCGGACTTTTTTCCATTAGTATAACTCTACTTTTAAAACACTGTCTCGCTATGTTAAATGGGTTAAACATAGCGAGACAGCTTTAAAATAAGCAACGGAGATCTCCGTTGCTTATTTTAAAGCTGTCTTGCTATGCTAAACCCATTTAACATAGCGAGACAGGTTTTTAAAAAAAAGCAACGGAGAAAGCAAGATCTCCGTTGCTTTTTTTACTGTTTCGCTATGTTAAATGGGTTTAACATAGCGAGACAGTTTTAAAATAAGCAACGGACATCTCCGTTGCTTATTTTAAAACTGTCTCGCTATGTTAAACCCATTTAACATAGCTTTAATAAAAAAGCAACAGAGATCTTGCTTTCTCCGTTGCTTTTGCTCAACTCTGATGTACTGCGCAGGCGCGCAGTACATCAGAACTGCCGGATGCCAGACATCTGCGGAAGGGCAATAAACAGGCATTATACTATGCAATTATTTAAGAAAAGTAATAGTTTCTTTTCTTAAATAATGTCATGGTATAATAGCAATAACCCACTTCTGGGTGTGGGTAATGCTGTATTTACCCACGGTTGGCTTTGTTTGGTCCCTCAGGCTTCGCCCTCGGGACCAAACCACGCCAACCGTGGGTAAATCCAGCATTACCCACACCCAGGCGTGGGTTATTGCTATATTACATCAGCATGGAAGTATCGATGTTTAAAATGTTTCTTTGTGACATAATCACATTTGACTGCCTAAACTGAGTACATTTTCTTTGTTTACCCTTCCTCTTACTCATGTCTGCACAATGTGTTTGCTTATAGGCAAGCCATTTTGTTTGCATTGTGTGCTTGTGATTCTCTGCACAATTTCATGGATAGCAACACTGTTGCTGATCACAAAATAATGCTTGTAAACATGTAAGTGTGATGAGTGGCGTGCATATTCAACGAGTGTTGCTACGCACCATGCTAACACACTGTAATTGTGTTGCTTTTGTACAAAGCCTACACAATTGTTAATGAATTCCAGTGAAAATATATAAATATCTATTTATCTATATCTATCTAGGGTCTATATTAGAACATCGAAGTTTCAAAACTTCGAATGTTGTAATATCAAACCCTATCCAGCGAAAGCTGAAAATATCGAAACAGCAGAAAAACAATTTTTTTCCTAGGGAAAAAACTCGGTTGTCCATTTCTGTTGCTTCAGTATTTTCAGCGCTGTGGTGGAAAGTTACAGGTCGGGTTCAGGTAAGTGTGCGATTGAGTGCGGGTTAGGTTAGTTAGGGTTAGGGTGCGGGTTAGGTATGTGTGCAATTGTGTGGACATGAGGGTTAGGGTAGGTTAGGTGAGTTAGGGTTAGGGCATGGGTTAGGTATGTGTGCGATTGTGTGGACATGAGGGTTAGGGCGGGTTAGGTGAGTTAGGGTTAGGGCACGGGTGAGGTGAGTGTGCGATAGTGATGGACGTTAGGGTTTGGGTTAAGGTAAGTGGATAATTAGTGGTTTGTGTATAGTTTAGTATAGGGTTAGGTGTAAGATTTTAGGTGTATGTCTGTGGATTGCTGTTTGTTTGGTGTGCTTGTGTTGTGTGTGTGTGTTTTGGAACAGAAATTTTTTTTCCTAGGAAAAAATTTGCTGCTCTGTATGTTCGATGTTTTCAGCTTTTGCTGAACAGGGTTCGATATTAGAACATTCGAAGTGTTGAAACTTCGATGTTCTAATATAGACTCATCTATCTGTCTATATATATATATTATATATTTATATATATATATATATATATATATATATATACATATATATATATATATATATATATATCTATATCTATATATATATATATATATATATATATATATATATATATAAACAGGGTGTTTGAAAGTCAGCTGTTAAAAATATAACAATGAAAGGTACATTGAGACAGGAAGAGTGGGCCAAATATTTGCCCCATCTGTTGTTTGTTTACACAGAGGTGCCCTGGGACTCCATAGGTTTTTCACCCTTTGAGCTGCTGTATGGACATAGAGTGAGGGGGCCTCTAGATCTGATTCGAGATGAGTGGGAGGGTGAGTGCAAATACCACAAGGAGTCTGTAGAGGTGTATGTCATAAGCCACAGGACAAGGCTCAGGGAACTCATGGGATTGGCCTAGGAGAACCTGGCAGAAGCTCAACAGCAGAAAAGGTTTGGTATGATAGGAATACCTTAGTTAGAGAGTATGCTGTGGGGCAGCAGGTTATGGTTCTCATTCCTGTCAGACACAACATGCTGCAGGCAGCTTGGGAGGGACCCTTCAATGTCGTAAGGAAGGTCAGTGATGTTAGCTACATTGTAGAACTGCTAGGCAGGAGGCAGGGGCACAAACTATACCATATTAACACCATGAAAACTTACCATGACAGGGAGGCCCTTATGCTAAGTATTTGGAGTAGAAAACAGGACAAGTCTGAGGGAAATCTATAGCTACAGGGAGCCAGTCAGCAAAATCCCACGTTACTATGGTGGAGCCTAGGATTGCAGTCATATGATAGGACAGTGCAGCATTGTACAAGGGTCAACAATGCCAAGGCATCTGGAATCTCAAGACAGGGAATGGGGTAATGTATTCCCAGATAGGTTCATCCTTCTCACGCAACATTTCTCAAGGGTCCCTTGAAAATAATAGCTTGAGTCTTTGAGGGGGGGAGACATGTCATGAAAGGAGATACTGCCAGCCCACCTAGCTGGAATTTTGTAAATTATTATGTCATTTGTGAATATTAACATGGTTTATATAGAAGTATAACAATAGGAAATACTGCCAGCACAGCTATCTGGAATTTTGTAAATAAGTATATGTCATTTGTGAATATCAATATGTTCATACAAGATGTTTGTGTTACAAATGTATTAGAGCTGTATGTCATATAAGATGATTTGTACAGACATGTATGCTGAAGAGGTATTTTACAAAGTGCTGTTTGAAATGAACCCACAATGTACCCTACTGGAATAGAACAGAAATGTGCATACACTATTGTAACTGTTTAAATGTATATATTTTAACAGTGGAAACAGGAACATGGGGGGGGGGGTTAACTTCATTCCAGCAAATCTTCAGAAAAATAGCTGAAATTAAATTAACTTATGACAGCAAGAAACAGAATGTCTGTACTAGGGAGCTCCCTGTGTTGTCCTGAAAGTGAATAATTACTCGGATTGAGATGTGTAAGTGTTTTATTGTTTTATGACTTCCAGGATCTGCAAAGATCTGAGAAAAAGCCCTTGTCTATGTATTTTCACAGGTGGATGCTAAATAATGCTAGCTTTCAGCAGTGGAGGTTTTATCTGGGATAGAGTCAGATTACAAGAAATTATGTCATTCTGCAAGCTATCCCAGCAGTAATATTCATGATATTAATTTAAGAACTCTCTGAGAGAGAGGGCATTCTGTATTTTGTCTTTGACCTTACATCAGCTAGAAGGTCTATTCATCACAAATCTGCATCTCTGCTCTAATTAAGTATACTAAGGTACAGTAATTCACTTAGATATAGTTAGGAATTTAGCAAAGCTTAATTTAGATGTTTTTATTTATTTATTTGAGACTGTCCTGCAACATTGTTTTAAATATTTCCTGTGATTTTGAGCTCTGATACAACTGTGAATATATACTGAGTATTTTTTTTATTTTATTATTTATTATTAAATATATTTAAACCTTTCACTGTGGCTGATCTGTGTAGAGATATTTAAGCTCTGAGAGTACTTGCATATTTATTGGTGACACTGTGTAGGCCACTCCTAATAGCCTTGCTCTTGGTCAAACTACCATTTGTATTAAACAGTAACATAACACAGTAAGATTGGACACCCTTTGTTAAGGGCTTTAATATATGCAATAAACAGTTGGCTGATGGCAGTGACAACTACCTTATAGTCTGGGCAAAAGCGGGCATAGCTAGTAAACCTGTGCCAGCCTTTCCCAGGTGTATGTGTGTGTGTAAATCAAACCTCAAAGTGTGTGTGTGTGTGTGTGTGTGTGTGTGTGTGTGTGTGTGTGTGTGTGTGTGTGTGTGTGTGTGTGTGTGTGTGTGTGTCTCAGATACTTGGGCAGGCACAAAAAGCACTCACTGGACAGAGAGGTTGCTGGAGGTCTTGGTTTGGCCACTCAGCTAAGATCTCAATTCTATAGCTGTGCCAGTGGTGAGTCTTATTATGGATCTGGAGACAGAGTGAGAAACCAGCCCCGGATGGACTATGGTCACTATGTGCTCTTAAGGGAAATTGCACTTTACTGTATGCGTACTGGTCATCCTCCCAGTGTATGTCCCCCACTGTTGCTAGTGGTGAGGATTGAGGCTCCTTGATTAATCATTCAGTAGTGGGGTGTCACAGGGGTAATCATGCACAGCTTCCTGACATTGTAACCTCTGCTGGAGGTGTTAGGAGGGAGAGTGCTATACCTGTGTGCGGCATTAGGATCACTATAGGCTAGTTGACTGGTGTGGATGGCAGATATATATGGCACAATCCAGACTGCCTCAAATGTAACCCATGCCATCAATGTTGTCAAACAGCTATGTATGTACTATGTGCATCTCCAGAATAGGTATCACAAGTGCTGCTGGTGCAACATCTTGATGGGTATTCCGCACTATCAGACAGTAATGTTTATACAACAAAATGAATACCTAGGTATGGACAATAAGATGTATGGCAGCATACTGTGGCAAAGGTGGTACACTTCAGTTACACATCACTGGAAAATGTATAGGGAGGTACATGAAGAAGGGTGCATTGTACTAAGGTATTAATGTGATGAAGGCTGTGAACTATGGAAGTATTAAGGCCTTTGATGGGGATGTTCTTCACATACTCGGTAGTTGTGTTACATACAAGGGAGTAGTCAGCACTGTGGCCACATGCTGGTGGATGTTCCACATACCATCTACCAAAAGACACAGGTCACATACCAGTTGGTCAGCTTATATGGTGTGATGTCTACATTATCCCTGAGTTGTGGATTTGTTTTCATAATGTAACAAATCACCCTGTGTTTATCTTTCATCTCATTTGGTCATGGTCATGGAAGCAATCTTTGGTGTGTGTTGATACTGTCTGTATTTTACTAATATCACAGTTGTTGTCAGTGATTGCCCACAATCTTTAGTCCTTCAAGCAGCTGTTTGGACACATGATGTGCATGCCATTTATAACATCTATGACTTGAATATTGGACAGCAAAGGGCCTAACAGACAGCCCTGATATACAGACCTGATCACTTGACCTGAGATATAGGTCACTTCACACAGCATATTTGATGCTACTTATGTAATGCACTTATCTACCTACTTAATGATATAGGTGTTTATGGCTACATCTGACAGTGTTGAGTGAATACCTCGGTGCAGATTTGTGTCAAATGCCTTGGTTTGTTCAAGTTTCACAAGATGATAGTGTTGCCATCATGCATGTCTTCGATGACCTTTCTGAGGACAGCTGACAGATGTAACAGACATGGATATAGCATTAACATATGACACATGTGTGTTGCTTACAGCCAGGATATTACCAGTGTTCATTTAGAAAGGTCCATGAAGACATTTTGGTCTACCTCACAGATGAGGACAGCCAGGATTTGTCTATACATTGTAGGTTCATAGGTTCATAGGTTAATAGGTTCATAAGTAGGTACTAGGCTATTAGCCCTAGAGCCTATATAAGCCTAGCCAAATGGTACCCTGGCTTTTGCCAACCAAGAAAATTATGCATGCATGCATGCATCAGGTGTGGTTCCCACAAGTCAGTTGGATGTATGTTGATGTGCAACCTTCTACAGGAACATAGTCCATGTGGAGAGTGTGTTGAAGTGTGCATCCAACCATGCCAGGAAGGTGTATGTGTTGAGTCATGCTATAGGCTATCTGTGATGTTGTCACAGCCCATTGATTCTTTGTGATAGCTCTGGATGAAGGTAAGACAATGCATACTGCCTATCTTGATCTGGCATAGTGGTTGAGCACAATCTCCCACTCAGGTATTATTGAGAAACTCTCCAAGCTGGGGATTAACCATTATGTCACTAGACGGTTAACCAATCGGCTCACCAACAGAATGCATTCTGTGAAAGTTGGTGAATCAACCTCTACTAATAGAACTGCCACCATTGGCATACTCCATGGATTTGTGCTGGGATCTTTACTGTTTGGAATCTATTTCTTGACAATCCAGGCTAAAGTACATGGCCTTTGGATTACAAAGTTTGCTGATTCTTGCATATTGGGTGCAATTGTTGAGTCCACCAGTGATGATAACATACTACAGAAGGGGCTAACACAGACAAATGATTGGTGGCAAAGCCACATGGTCAACAAATAAATGCAAAAATTTGTCATTATTTTGGAGTTCTGCAAAGTAGAATTCCCTGCTAATTACAGCATTGACAACATTCCCACTATAGAAAAACCCAGTGATGTAAGACCTGGGAACACACATAGATAACAATCTGAACTTCAACCACCAAATGCCCACAGTGGTATGCACCTCATAAATCAGACCATCATTTCCAGATCTTTTGATGATATAACAACACTGTACTCCAATCTCATTAGAGCACTAATAGAGTATAATGCTCCCTTTTTCACATGCCTCACTACCTACCTGCAGCAGCTGATGACACCACAAGGTTTTTCACCAAGAAAATACAGGGCCTACAAACCATGTCATGCTGTATGTAGACAGAGTGAAAGCCCATTCACTGTAATCACATAGGATGAGGTAAATTGTGCATTGCCAACAGGCCAGTCTCTGACCCTGACCTGATGGGTATATTGCACATCTGCAAATCCACTATAGCTGATGACATCAGCAGAGTCTGGTAAGGAGAAAACGCTAATAGCAGTGTCCCACTTGCTGGTGTAAAATGCACTCTGTAATGTCAAGTAAGGGAACACACATACATACTCAGTTGACTGCAGTTAGAACAGAACCCCTACCTAAGTACACTGGCTAGAGAACTCTATATTTAAGGCAAGTACCACAGCTCAAATTTGATTTGGAAAGTGTCAGGCAACTCTTTATAGCTGATGACATCAGCAGAGTCTGGTAAAGAGAACATGCTAATAGCATTGTCCCACATGCTGGTGTAAAATGCACTCTGTAATGTCAAACAAGGTCACACACACAATTGACTGTAGTGAGAAAAGAACCCTTACCTATCTAAATACACCAACCAGAGAACTCTGCATTTAAGGCAACTGCCACAGCTCAAATCTAACTCTTACAAGGCTGCAGGCCATCTTAAGGTGGATGACATCAGCACTGGATGCAGAGAGAAGATATTGGGAGGGCTGCATGAAATAGATGTGTTGGCTTGTACAAGTGTCAAAATACTGTCAATACATGAAATTGGAATGGCAACTGTCAGATACATACTTAAGTTCTTCTGTGTAGATAGACAGAAACACACACACACACACACACACACACACACACACACACACACACACACACACACACACACACACACACACGCACACACACACACACCGCAGTTGACTTCAGTGAGAACAGAACCCCTATTTATCTAAGGTACACAGACTGCAGAACTGAGTACTTTAAGGAAGTACCACAGCACACATTTGACTTTTACAAGGCATGCAGGAAACCTTATGGTGGATGACATCAGCACTAGATATTGGAGAGAAGATGTTGGGAGGCTTGCATGAAATGGATGTGCAGGCTTGTGCAGGTGTCAAGGTATTTCATGTTCTGCATGTTACCATATTGCAATGTACAGTATGTGGCTGTCATGTTCCAATGTGCAGGTATACTTTAAAAGACAGCTTTCCAAACTATATGCAAACAGGTGTGCACATTACTACAAGCATTTGAAAATCTAAATATGTTTTCTCATGCTAAAGATGTGAATGGTATGTAACACACTTGTTATTAATTTATGCAGTGTAGGTGATATATTTGTGAACAAGTACTAAGAGACCAGGGTTACAGTACATGGGGAGTGGGGTAAGATATAATTTCATAGTAAATAGGTGACATTTTCTTACATAGGGCTTTCATTTTTTTATACAATTTAAAAACAGAAGCGGACTGAGCAAGCGTCACTTAAAATGAACTTTAATAATTTTAATAACTGTAAAGCGCTTTTCGTTTGTGTGTCATGCACAAACTTCTTCAGACAATAAATTACTGACAACATCATCCTTTTATACAGCAGCTGTTTCCTCTATTAAAGTTAGCATTGTTAGCATACTAATCAAGTTTTAAAGGAATACTGACCCTGAACCATCAACAGTACAATTCCAAACCATAGTATGTCCTGTTAACATCTTGCTATTAATGCAATAAAAGTGTATAAATGAAAATAAGAAAAGTAAAAAATGTGAGAATAAAAAATAATAAAAAAATTGAATAACAAATGTTGATAAAATGCACATAATGTGTTGCTTCCAACGATGAATGATTCATCTAACTAAACTTTTAAGTTTTAGAATGCTGCTAATAGAGCAGCTTTCATTTATTCCAGGCGAATTGTACGCATTCAGCCTGATTTGCCAAGAGAGTTCGAGCTCTTCCAATTTTAACCCTACTGGACCCCCTCTTGGGTTCTGGATAACTTGATCTATCACTATGAATTTAAAATTGTGATCTGGATGACAAAAAATATGTTTAGCTAAGGCATTTTCAGGTTTGTTTTTTTGTAATGGCATAAATATGCTCATATATGCGTTCACGAAGACGTCTCTCCGTCTTACCTATATAAAATGCCAAACAAGTCTGACACTGAGCTAAATAAATAATCATCTTAGAATTACAGTGGACTCTATGTCTCAAGGTGTAAAACTGGTCATGGACCTTAAACTTATTGGATTCTATAACATATTGGCAATAATTACAGGATTGGCATTTGTACATGCCAACAGGTCTACTTGATGCTAATTTGTTATTTTCAAAAAGTGCTTTAAGGTTTTTAGCTTTCCTATAAGTTACTTTAGGTTGATCACCTACCCTCTGGAATACACTGGGATCACTCTTAAAAAGTGCCCAGTTTTTACGCAAAATCCCAAAACAGTCCTTATTATTGATGTTGTAAGTTGTAATAAACTTGCATTCTTTAACTTCTAAACTGGAAGAATCAGTAGTACCCTGGATCAGTGATATACTTGAAGTTTCAACTTGTTGATTATTAGTGTGTACTCTGCTCAAAATTGGTAAATAAAATCTGCGGAGACGTTTACAGGAAACCTCATCAATAATATCACTGAGCATTTGGTCAGGGTAACCTCGAT
Organism: Protopterus annectens; assembly: GCF_019279795.1. NCBI lineage: Eukaryota > Metazoa > Chordata > Ceratodontiformes > Protopteridae > Protopterus > Protopterus annectens. The sequence continues at coordinate 1,148,143,124 of NC_056726.1, read as the reverse complement.
GTAAGAACATGTTCTTTAAAAAGGAACATTCAGAATTGAAGTCAGCATCAAGAGTAGTAATGTGAGCTGCTCTCACTAACTGACCCTTGACAACTGCACGTTTCTGGTGGTAAGGATGACAACTGGAGTAGTGTAAGAAAGAGTTCGAATACATGCTCTTCCTATCAATTTTAGCTGTAAAATTCTGAAGAGTTTCATCCTCATTAAGCTCGATGTCCAAGTAGGCTATACTTGTAGTACTGAATGTGGAAGTGAACTGTAAAAAGTGCGTTGACTTGTTGAAATAGTCAACCACCTTGTTGCTGAATGTGCTATCACCATCTATTAAAATAAAAATATCATCTAGATAACGGGTGTAGTATATGTAGCTGTCCTTGAAAGGACAATTATTGGTGACGTACAAATGTTCCCAGTGTGCCATAACTGAGTTAGGTACTTTTTAATTTTAAATTCATAGTGATAGATCAAGTTATCCAGAACCCAAGAGGGTTCCAGTAGGGTTAAAATTGGAAGAGCTCGAACTCTCTTGGCAAATCAGGCTGAATGCGCACAGTTCGCCTGGAATAAATGAAAGCTGCTCTATTAGCAGCATTCTAAAACTTAAAAGTTTAGTTAGATGAATCATTCATCATTGGAAGCAACAAATTATGTACATTTTATCAACATTTGTTATTCAATTTTTTATTATTTTTTATTCTCACATTTTTTTTTACTTTTCTTATTTTCATTTATACACTTTTATTGCATCAATAGCAAGATGTTAACAGGACATACTATGGTTTGAAATTGTACTGATGATGGTTCAGGGTCAGTATTCCTTTAAAGCTTGATTAGAATGCTAATAATGCTAACTTTAATAGAGGAAACAGCTGCTGTATAAAAGGATGATGTTGTCAGTAATTTATTGTCTGAAGAAGTTTGTGCATGACACACAAATGAAAAGCGCTTTACAGTTATTAAAGTTATTAAAGTTCATTTTAAGTGACGCTTGCTCAGTCCGCTTCTGTTTTTAAATTGTGTTTAGTCTGTTGGTTTGTCGGTTTTTCATTTGTTTATGTTTCCATGTGTAGTTTCATGGCATATAGACTAAATGGAGAGTAAACAAAAGTAATACATGCTGTGATTTACTTTGAATAGCACAACAGCAAGCAGCAGGTTTGCGTGATTGTTGGCAATGTGTTTGTGCATGCGAGATACACATTTGCACTGCTTTCCCTGTCTGTGCATAGTTAAGTAGTATGCAAATACAAGGCTCATTGCTAAAATGATGAGAGTTTGTACTGACTGTATGAAAAACACCTGCTGCTTAGATGACTGTGGCAGCAGGTGTACATGCATTGACACATTTCTTTTTGAGCCCAGATGATACTGGGTCTGATTCCAGGTGTATGTAATAGTTTTAAATAAACACAATTTATTCTTTAAACCACATTCACCAAGTGCTACTGTGTGTTGACATATTGCAGCATGTTTAAGCAGCATTGCATGGAGGTAATCACACCACAGGAAAGCTGTTCACCATCACTTGGCACTGGTGTGTGATGCCAAAGTCTGTGCAAACATACAGGATAAAAAGTGAAGGGCTCCATTGTTTTCTTTGGTACTTATGTGTGTTGTGTGTGATTTTGTTTTTTGACTAGGGAAAGAAATACAGGAATGTGCAGGAGGGAGGTAGGAAAGAACCATCGCCTATCCATTTCTTTAACAATGTAAACTGGAAATATGTACAGAATATTAGCTGAATTTGTCTGTCACCTACAAAGAGAGGAGTGACAATGCAATCATGTTCTTTAGTCAGTTGGATCAAATCAAGTGAGTCAAGAAGACGTGTTTGAAATGGAGAGCTGTGTATGGGACCATATTTGTTTTAGTGGGGGGCAAGTTCCAATTTTTTTTTCAGTAAAAGAGGGATACAGGGTAGGGGATGTTGGTATTTCTGGGTCAGGTAAGTTGGGTAGGAGAGGAAGCAAATGCAAACAAACAAGACAGGACACAAAGACAGTGAGGGACACAAAAGGCTGGAGGATAGCATGCTTAGGGTGAAGGAGGGAACAACACCAGCTCATGCCTATCAAACATGGAGACAGTGACAATGTAGTGCTCATTCACAGGACTGTCATCAGTGTCAACTTACTCCACTGGGTACTGGAGTGCTTGACATCTTCTCCTCCTACAGACCATGAGTTAGAGCAGCCTTTCAATCCAGAGTAGCCATATACCATTTGCACCAACCCTGGCATCTCCTGGTGGATGATGACATCCTCACCTCCACCACTACTCCCAGATGGTACCACAGCTCCAGCTGCTGGGGCAGTGCAACCTGAGGGTGCAGGTAGTGCAGGGGAAGCAGAGGCTGTACTGCCAGGTTAGGTCCTAGATGTGCTGAGATTCGGTGCTGGGGCTGGTGTAGCAGGGTCAGGATGATCCACTGGGGCTGGCTTACCTTGCTGTGCTGTGAAGCATTTAGTGTGATAACACATAATAGAAAATAAAAAAAAATAGATAATGGTTGGGCTGAGAGGAGAAAAGAGATAAAATTAGTACCAATGCAGGTGACATACAATGCGCTATCACAATTATGCAGTTATTTTATCTGAACTATTATATTTATGTATATGTCCTAACAACTTCACGCAATGATTGCATATTGCTGAAAGTAATCCTTGAAATGCACTTATATTGTACATATGCTTGGTCCAAGTATATAGATTATTGTTGACAGCAGGGCATTTATGCCACTTGTATGGAGTTTAATTTATGTAATATTATTAAAGAAATGCAGTATTGTATAGTTGGTACTCATGGTATTTCAACCTACAATCTCTGACTACAGCCTTACACTTGACTCATAAAGTTGTTTTGTGCAGCAGACTTATGCGTGTATACTTGCTTTTACAGTTAGGATATACATGCTCACTTTGCTATTACTGTATAGCAAAACAAAAAAAAAATCTAGCATTAACTTATAAAGCTACAACAATACTTCTCTTGTGCAGCATACATACCACTTGCTTCCCTTAGTCTTTCCAGACCATCAACATGAGCTTGCTGATCCAACTCAATTTTGGCATTAGCTGTGAAAAGAAACAAACAGAAGAGCATTATGTATACCATTTTTGTATATATTTACTGTACCTTTCTGTGTATTAACAGTTCTCTTTAATATCATACTTATACAAGTATGAGATGTCACCAGTTTGAAACTCAGTCTACCAATCGTTGAGTATATCCCTCTTGTGCCTTTGTAGGTTGTTGAAGTGGTGCCTACACTGTTTGCCAGTGTGTGGTATGTCAGTTACACTGGATACAGCTTTAGCCAAACTACTCCAAGCCTCAGACTTGTACTGGGAGCCAGAATAATCCCTCTGCAGAAGCCTTTGGCTGCAGTGCTTTATCATGAGTCCAGTAAATATTCTGGACTCTAGAACACATCACCCCTGCACCCTAAACTGGGCACTTTCCTCTCTAATGCCAGACATGTCTAATACCAAATGTAGAGCAATGGCAACTAATGATTTCCCATTAGTTACTGTTAACGCGGTTACTGGTAGTGTGCAAACCTGAGCAAAGATGCAAACTGTCTTTGCGTGATGTTGAGCAGAGAGCAGCAGTACCAAGCAGGGAGGAAATATTTTTTTTTAAATTGGAAGGGTAATCTGACACTTGACATTAGTTTGAGGGGTGTCTGCTGCTGCTGTAACTGTTAGGTGATTTAACTTTACAGACATGCACTAGGGACATTTTGGTTTGACTTTATACTCTGATAAAATTATTTTTTAAAGTGCAGGATTCACACCTATGCATAAGGGACAAAATATTTTCTTCCACAGTGGTGATTTTCCATCCATGCCACAGAAGACGTGCTGCTCAGATATTGTCATGAATTATTCATAAATACAGATGATAGTCTGAGGTGTTAACCATGTATGTGTGTAACCTTACATGGTTCTTGTATATAGATTTGTTTGTGTCTTTCAGCTTTTCCCGGTTAGGGGTCGCCACAGTGGAACTCCGGTCCGCTAATGATTGGCAGTAGATTTTTTTATGTGCCGAGTTACCAGCCCTGATGCACAACCTTCAACGAAGGTATGCCCATTCACGCATGTCTCCACACACAAGACGCTCTAGCTGAGAATCGACCAGGACAACGTCTTACTGTGAGGCGACAATGCTACCGCAGCACCACCACCGCAGTCTGTGTATTTGTCTTATTTAAGTGTGAAGGCCATCCAAGTTTAGATAGCAGTATTATACTTATATAAACATAGTAGACAGTATACCCTCAGTCATACATCTGAAAACACAATAAGGGTATCTTATCTCTCATACATGTAATTCATATCAGCTCCACTTTCTAAAGTATTATAAGTGGGATTGAATATAATGTGAAATGGAGCAACAGTAAAAATGTCTGGAAGATGCTGCACAAGAATCCAGGACCATGTGTATGGCAAGCCTACAGTTATATCTGTTGCCACAAGAATGTTGAAACAATGCTTGTATATTTTTCTGTTCATTGCTATAAACTGGACTGTCATAACAGAAAAAATATGTTGCAGTTCATGGGTATTAGAACCCAGGACCATCTGTATTACAGCCCTACATTTACACCTGCTGACAGAGGATTAGTTAAATGACAGTTATATAATTTCCTATTCAATCTTACGTTCTGGGTGTTAACTGCTGTAAAATGCTGCTTAGCACATTTTACGTGGTGCCCAGCAAAATTAATAGAATGTATCCATTTTCATTTACTGACTGACTGCATTCTGTCTGCAGGTGTTTGATGGCTGCAGGTGTTGGGGATTATTATAACTGCCATGCAATGTCACTTATCATTGTTGCATGATAGAAAGCAAAATTTGCAGAGCGGAGCCCAGATGGCCAACTGAGAGCAGCGAATTTTGAGAGCCCCATAAACTAGTATAATAATATAGGAAAATGTTATTATTTTCAAGTTTAAAACATCAGAAATCTATAGATAAACTACTAAACTACATAAATATCAATTTTGGTGAAGATATACAAAACTTTTCCTGTCAAGTAACGTGGAGATATATCGAGTCACTGAATATGAACTCAAGGAATTCTCATCCAGATGCTGCTTTGAAAAAAGAATTGCAATTGATGACATCTACCTTACAGGAACTATCTTTGAAGATGGATGGCTTTAAAAATGACTTAGAAAACCTCAAATTAAATTCTCAAAAACAGACTGATACTCAAGGAACTATTACAGCAACACCATACAAAAATAACAAATATAGAGACTTCTCTAAATGACATTGAAGGGAGACTCAAAGAGGAAGAATTTCAAACAGAATTTCTGCTTAAACAAAATACATGGCTGCTTAACAAAATAAATGACTTAGAAAACAGGGAAAGGAGAAACAACATAAGGATCTTTGGTCTGCCTAAAAACACTGAAGGAGAAGACATTATTTCATTCTTAACAACCTGGATTCCTGAATTTTTAGACTTGAAAGAGGGACTTTCATTTGGAATTGAAAGGGCGCATAGAGCACTGAGGAAACCTGCTTCTAACTCAACAAATACTCCACCAAGATCTATAGTTATACAATTTCTTTCATTTTTAGACAAGGAGCTAATATTAAAATCTGCTTAGAGAAAATCACCCTTAAAATACAATTAAAGCCTGATAAGGTTTGACAATGATTATTCTTCCCGAATACTAGAACAAAGGAAAAAAGTCTGGCCAATAAAAAAACTGTTGAAACAAAACAACATTAAAGGCACAGCTGGCCTTTCCAGCCAAGATAAAAAATAATTTTTGCCAATGAGATGAGAACCCTTAATGACTTAGAAGCTACTATATTCTTCAAAAACAACAACATATTGTCTATCCCAGAAGAAATGGAATGGATGGCCCCTACTCTTAAAAGAATAAAAGAAACAAATCATTGGACTGATGCTAGAAAGAAGAAACAAAAACTGATTCCAAGATAGCGGTCCCAAAAAAAATAACTCTTACAACTACATCTCTCAAAGTATCAACTGATATGGTACATTACTTGCCAACTGTTTTTATTTTTAAAAAAGAAGGGTTTCTTAAACAACTGAGAAACAGTAATGATTTATTCAGAATGTTCAAAGAGTCCAATAATTCTTCACAAACAAAGGTATGTCAAGATGGGTTACTATTTACATTATATAAAAGTCAAACAAAGCAACATATAACACAAACATAGAAGTTTCTGTTCCCATACTTGAACTAAATGAATACTTATTTTGTTCATTTTTCATTGATTTTACTTGTAATAATTTAAGTAATTAATTAACTAATTCAACAAGGTGCCATTCATCAGAGTTCAGACTCAAATGTAACAAATTAACATCATATATAACAGCAGTAACAGTAGAGTGTTTTGAAAAAAAAAATGCTGTCACGGAGACTAATACCTTCAGTTAAAATATGATTTAGAAATGTCATGTATATCCTGGTTAAATAATAGTAGCAAGCTCTTAGTACAAATGTCCTCATTATTTTGTCTAAATATAGTTAATATCAATTATGGCAGGTATTACAGCTACAAGTGCTGTTTGATCAATCCTGATATGGTGTGCATGGATGCAGCTGTGTCTGGCAGCTAGTACAAATGTCATTATTATTCTGTCTAAACATAGTTAATATCAATTATGGCAGGTATCATAGAGAGAGATTTGATGTTTTAGCCTGGATCCAGGGGGAAAGGGGTGGATAAAACTGTGGTTTGAGATATTTTGGCAGAGAATATTTTGTTTATACATCTGCTGAGTGAGAGGTGGGAAGGCTGGAAGAATGTGTTATCTCTTGTTGTGGTGGCTTGTTGGGAGTTTTTTTTTATTTGTTTCCTTCCATTCTTTTCCTGGCTGCTGTCTCGCTGAATGGGAGGGAATTTAGGCTTGAAGTTGCAGTGAATTGAAGCTTTGCTTCAGGTACATTGCAAGCATCTGGTGTGCAGTACACAGACACACTAACAGAAACAGATGCTCCCAGGTTCCTATGGTAATGGAGACAGAGTGACGATAATGCTTAATGTCTCTGAGGAGACTCCGAGATGATTCTTGTCAATGAACTTTTTGGTTTTAAAAAAAACATATATATAATAAAACGGGCTGTTTTAAACCACGTGTACACATATTGATGGTCTCCCAACATTTCATTTAGTTCATTAAGTTGATTCTTGATTAAAAAAAAAATAGTAAGCGCAATTTTATATTTAAAATGTATTTTGGTCCAAACACATTAAGGACTTACATAAGAGTGGAAGTCTGAGTTATTGTGAAAGACTAAGAGCACTTGGTCTTGTGCAGTACCCTTTACAGTGGTCTGGGAGGTGAGCTTGCTCAGACATGGTGAGCATATGGGGATAGCTGATTCTAGGGGTGTTTGGGGTTGGCAGGAAGTGCTAGACAGTCATCAGATTATCTTCATGGAAAGATCTGTGGGAATGGAAGGTGTGTTGAGTGGTTCACTGGCAGAGGGGCCACTGCATGGAACAGGCTGGTAAAATGGAACAGGACAAATATTGGTTTGGATATTTTAAGAACAGCCTGAAAACACACCACATGATCTAGTGAATGGTATTCTGGCAAAACTGGATGGGCATTGTTGCCCATGCTTGACATACTGATATGTGTGTATATAAGGATGGAAATATAACAAATATGAAACTAGAAGGGTCTCATAATTTAAAGTCTATGGACTGTATAAACATGCTTGGAAGGAGCTAATAATAAGAATAAGTATTACAGCTTGTGGTTTCTGAAATAACTAAGCAACAGACAAAACACACACACACACACACACACACACACACACACACACACACACACACACACACACACACACCATAATTATGTAATGTATAATTTTAGTAAATCTAGAGATAAAATATATAATTCTGATATAACAGGAAACATTCTTCTGAATTTAGATATTAAAGACAGGTTTAAATAACATGGGCTTGTAATAACACTACTGTCTTAACTTGTCATAATTGACATACACTACACTGGACATCAAGGGGAAGCATGATGATTTTCATATATAAGTAAATATGCATAACAAGTCATGTAATTGCTTCATCTTGAATTGTAGTTTTTGTAACCCATCTTGACCATGCATAATACTTAAGTGGTTACCAAGGTAACTGATGTTTTATACATGACATCAAACTGACACAGTTGTTCAAGAGAAACAACAGAAGCCTAAACTTGAAATGTCACAGAATGTAACAATTATATTCTGAACAAATAGTATTAAATTGACAATAATCACTCAGTTTAACCTTTGTTGATTATACAAAATCGAATGTTGCCATTTAAATCTAAAAACTTTCAGTATATGCCATAAAATGGCAGTTTATGAATATGGAAAGGGAACTTGCAATCATTAATCACATTAAGTGAATTTGTTGCTTTTAACCTATAATTTCACTCATTTTATAATAAGAAATAACAGATATGAAAATCCTTATGTGTAGGAAAAGGAGGGAAGAGGGATGCACTGATAATTAAAATGCACTAACTTTCATCAATGCTCACATAAAACAAACTTGATGGTTTAAGTAAGTTAGCAACAAACAAAGTGGTTACTTAAATGCTGGCAAACAATGAAATATAATTTCTGATATATCCAGTAAAATACATTGTATTATAAACATTAGGTATAAATATTATTGCCATCTATTTATATTAAGTAATAAGTTTTGAAATACTTCATCAGTTAGGGTGAATATGTTAAATAACTGTGTCCTATAATCTTTTACTGAGGTTTCATATATGATACATCCTACTTTATTAAGATTGAATTGCTTGTCATCTATCTTTCATGTAAATATTTATTGCTTATACAATAAGTAGACATTTATTCCTATTGCAAATATTCTCCATATGATAATTCAATTTATGGAGCTCAGATGTTCTGGATTGTTAAAGTAATCTGATGGACTTAGGTTTATCCATCATATTAGGAATTATTTTCATTCGATGGCTAGTGTGGATCTTAGTTTTGTTAGCATTTATTAATTTAAATTTGTTATTTCAAAAAACATTTCTGTTATGCCTGACCAAAACATTACTTTATTGGTAACACTCAAAGTATAAAACTGATAATTTCCTTTAAAAGCTCAAAACATATACTTTATAGTTATCAGAGGAAAATGTTTAATAGTCACAATAAAACAAAAAATACATAGTCTAAATAACCTAAGATGGATTTAACTTTATTATCTTTAAATACCAATGGCTTAAACAATCCTAGCAGGTGATCAAATCTGCTGAAATATTTAAAACTGAACAAAGCACACATTGTCTTCCTTCGAGAAACTCATTTCAAAACAATTGACAAATACAAATGGAATCCTAAGGAATATATTATATTGGCACAATCCACTTATAAGACAAAGACAAAAGGGGTAACAGTTTTATGGAAAACAAATGTGACTAACCAAGAAATCATTTATAAGTATGAAGATAAAGAAGGCCTTATGGCATTAGTAATAGTTAAGTATAATAACAGAATATGGACCTTAGCCAATCTATACTGGTTCCCAGGCTTTGGGACAGGAACTGTTAAAAAACACTTGGATTTCATTTCCAATAATTATAAAAGCAACTTAATATTAGAAGGATATTTTAACTGCATATTTGATATTTCTGAAATTACAAATAAAAGACCGCTGCATACATCTGCTGTATCAAAAGCTTTAAACAAGTGGGTAGAATCATTTTATCTTGTAGGCACTTTCAAATTTAAAGAAGATAAATCTTTGTTGTTTTCCAGTCAAGATCACAGATTTGGTGCCCAAACTAGAATAGATAAGATATTTGCTGCCCATGACTTACACTCTAAAATCATTACTTTCTCAGTCACTCCCTGCCCTTGTTCATATCACAATTCATTGATACTAAAACTTCAAAATGGGTACAAACATTTAATCTTTAACTCCAGAATTCCAGCATATATAACTAAAATTAAAGAGTTTAAACCCTGGTTATTATCTGAATTACAGTTCTTCTTAGATATTAATTACCCCACAGAGATAAATAAAGTAAAGATATGGGACTCATTAAAAGCTTACATATATGGTAAAACCCTAACTTGGTATAAAAAAATCAGAGAATGGGGTTCTGAATTATTAGATCTACAATCCAAACTTTTGTCAGTAAATGTTAAAAAAAAATCTAAATCATCTGTTGATGAAAAAGAAAGTAGAAATATTAAACAATAAATAGAACAAAATTCTAACATATAAAACTAGTTTAGCTTTAGAAAAAACTAAAAATTAATACTTTGGCCACTTCTCCCAAATATCTACATAATTTATCCACAAGAATCAAAATGCAATCAAAAGCTAATAACATTAAAAGTATCTTCCATGAAAAGAAAGGGAAACATGTCTCGGATATGTAACATTCTTGATGCCTACATAAATCACTATATGGAACATTTCTAAAAAGAAAATATACATATCGATCAATTAAATCTAGATGAAAAATGTTCTAATATAAAAAAAACAGAAAAATTAAAACTAGATCTTCAAGCACCCATATCCTACAAAGAAATTACAGATACAATAAAAGAGGATAAAATTAATAAAGCTCAAAGTATAGATGACATAATTATGGAAATATATAAACTTTTTCCTTCAAAGATACTAATCCCTCTTCCATAAAACTCTATTAGAAATTCAGTCACAAGCTTTAATACCACCCTCTTGAAGATATTCCTTAATCACACCAATCTTAAAGGAAAACAAATCCCAAATCCTCTGTACCACATATAGACCTATATCATTATTAAATAATGACTATAAGATATTCATGACAATATTAACTAACAGAATGAAAATATCACTATCCAAAACAATAAATAATTATCAAACTGGATTTATATACCATAAACACACACATGACAATATTAAAAGGATAATTTCTCTTATAAATTATGTTAATAAAGAAAATAAAAAAACATAATTGGCTTAGATATAGATAAAACCTTTGATTCCCTAAATTGGGACTATTTATTCAAAATGCTAATGCTATGTGAATTTCCTGCATCCTCTGTTCATCTCCCAAAGAATATCTATCTATATCTATATATATATATATATATATATATACACAAATAATTTAGTGCATGTTAAGTTAGGACTTTTTACCTCTGAATCTATACATATAACAAAAGGCACTAATCAAGGATGTTCCATTTCACCAATTCTATTTGCTCTGGCTATTAACATATTGGCAGATTCAATTCTTAACAATATAAAAATCAAAGGAATAGATGCTTATGAACAATATATTTCTAAAGTAATGCCATTTGCTTATGATATATTACTAACATTATCTAATACAAAAGAAACATTAGAAGAATTAGATATATTAATTGACAAATTTCAAATGACTTAAGGATTCCATTTCAATAATTCAAAATCAAAATTTTGATTTTTAAATAAATAAAAAAAAGAACTGCAGACTAAGGAGGATCACATCATAGGGAAACAAGAATCTACCTTAAAATATCTAGGAATTGAGTTATGCAAGGATAACAATGAATTAGTCTCAAAAATTACAATAGTATTATCAATGCAATTAAAATCTCTGTGGAAAATGGAACAAAATAATATTAACATTTGAAGATAGACTACAGTTAATAAAAATGGATTTACTGCCCAGGATCCTATATATATAGCCTTGGCAATGCAACCGTTACCAGAAAGGAATATATTTAAATAAATAAATTTATGCCTAATAAAAATGTTATGGTTTCCCAAAAGAAAGAAAATACCTTTAATACATCATATTAGACCTTGGAAACAGGGAGGATTAAACTTTCCTGATATAGAAACATATATAAAAGCATTAATATCTAAAACAATCTCAGACTGGATAAGTACAAATTACTCTGCAAATTGGAAATAATTACTAAATGTAATATCAATAAATAAATTTGATTTACAAGATAACAGATAAAAGCAATTTACCATGGCACATATTATGTATTAGTATGCAATATAACATAACTAAACCCACTAAAACGCATATGATTAATTATTACATTGACTCATTTAGGACAATTATTAATGCAAATATATATTTAAAAATCTGGTTTGATCTTTTAACACCATTTATAGTCACAAAGAACTTTCCACATAATATATATAGATAAATTATTAATTCCTGGGAACAGAAAGGATTTGTTTGCTGGCTGCAATGTATCAAAGAACTAAACATTTTAGATATGCAAGTAATAAAAACAACATACAAAATCACACAACAGGACTGCCTAACTTTTTAGAGTATTTGCAAGATTTAAGTAGAATAATTAACAATTCTTCATTTAAAGAAATACAGAGATTTATGAAAGACATATATGAAATCATATATAATGACTTTGACATAGGAAACAGTATTTAATCAACACCCCAAAACCTCATACTGGAAATATATAACAAAAGGACACTCAATACAGTTAACTGAAGATATTAAAACAAATATCTTATTATCGATAAAATATACATCCTTTACAGAGTACTGGAAAGTTTTTAATTGGAAATGCTTGCACAGAGCATTCTTAACCCCATACAGAATCAGTAAAATTAGTTCTTCCATAAAAGGAATATGTTGGAGATGTGAGCAAGTACACAATGCATATTGGAACCACATTTTCTTTGATTGTGTTAAAATTAAGCCATTTTGGAATGGTATTAATAACTTTCTACAAGCTTTATTTAATGAATTGTTTTATTTAACTAAAGCTCTTGTATTATTAAATGTGAATGGAGGTCCTCATTTGAATCAGTCAAACGTATCTAGTATGGAGTATACTTGCAATTTCAAGAAAGTGTATAACAAGAAGATGGAATACAAACACAATACCAACTTTGGAAGACTTCTACAGCCTACTGAATAACACAGCATTATTGGAAATTAAAATTAAAGAACTAAGAATTTATCCAAAGTCATTTATCAATAACTCCTGGGGAAAAGTCTTATTGTTGATTGGCATTATACAATAATTGATCAGACACTCTGATAATGGATTGGACATACTTATAAAAAAATCTGTATACATTAAGATCTGTTATATTGTCAGGCTAATGTAAATAGTGTACATAGTTATTTAAGATGTTATGCATAAATACTATGGAATTCATTCAAATGTATTTGAAAAGTAAAAAAAAATTGAGAAAAAAAGAAAGCAAAATTTGCAACAATGTATACTTTTTACCTTTACACTGTCTACTCCCTGTCTGCAGGTGTACTGTCTGCTTTTTGTGTGGGCCACTAGTCAAGGTTTGCACACTGGTAAGCATCATTCAAACAAGATAAGCAGCTAAGCACAGCTAAACCTGACATTCATTGTGTTTTTCCATTTCCCTTGTTTGTGCAAAGCTGTGCACTGCAGAAGTACTGGCATTAAAAAAAAAATGAAAAAAGCAGTTTATGAAAAAAAAAACACTACAAAATTTCTGCTGGGTACACATGAAATATTTTTACACAAGTCTGGATTTGAACTCTCACTCCAGTGAACATTCAGAACTTGGTAAGGGTGTCTTATCCCTCTTTACTTTGCAGCAGAAAACTGAAATTGTTCTGCATACAAGCAACTGCAACATCATCCACAGTATAACAAAACATATGACAGTTGTTTGTACTTGTATTAATTTCAGATGTAGTTCATTGAGTGATCACACAACCATTGATGAAAATTGCTTGCAAAAAATGTAGCTCTGTATTATCTCTCTGTGTTGCTCATTCTTGTCTTATCTGAGCTGTAATCTGAGACATGCTGACTGTAAGGCATTCTGTTTCATTGTCCTTAAAATATGTAAGGATATTAAATGGCAATAATATACAGTTGTCGACAAAGGAAAAGGAGGTTGGATGTTACTGAACAGAAACTGTGAAATGTGTATTGCTTGCTTACATTTAAAACTTTGATAAAGTTACTTCTTCCCTTTGTAAGTCTAACCTGGCTGGCACACCCACAGAAGAGCAGTCTGAATTGTTGTTGTGTTTTCCTTCACCCTACCATTAATCATTCACAGTTGCAATCCATTAGCAACAAACACTGAGGGAGTGCCTTCACTATATTTACATCTGCTACATGGAGCCAAATAATTTGGATTCAGCAATTCTAATGAACTCATACCTCATTTGCATCTTCACGCTCACAGCCCTGAATCTATACCATAAAAAGGAACCATGTAGCTTGGAAACCTGAAGCTTAGAAGACTTGTTTATTTCAATAAAACCAATGTGGATATTACTTTAGTATATATTTGCACAGATAACTACTGACCTTGATAAGGCATGATTGCATTTTTCAGCCATACAGTGCATATGCTGAAATGTTATTAAGAAAAATCTATTAGCATATATATATATATATATATATATATATATATATATATATACACATATAATATATATATATATATATATATATATATATATATATATATATATATATATATGGGTCTACTTCATATGATCGACAGGTCATATGATTGACAACATTTTCAGAGAGCCCGAAACAGCTAAATCTCAAAACTCCAACAACTCATTTGGTCGAAACTCATAACATCAACACATGGCATTCAAAGCATTATGACCTTACCCCACTGTAGCATGGCCCTGGAGTCAGAATAAATAGATAGGGGGGTGTGAGGAGCACAGCACCCCACAATGGGGGGTGGCAGGTGTAGACCCCCCACATACATACTAAATTTCACAGATACATGTGGATAGTTAAAACAAAGATGACAATATTTATCTAAATAATGTGGGGGACTATGCCCTCCACACCCCCCATTGTGCGGGGCTGTGCCAACATGGCTTCAGCCCTAATCATAGTACTATGACAGCCCTCCTTTCATTCCTTGAAACTGTGAATAAAGCTAGAGACTCAGGTCTCACTGTATCTACCATCCTTCTTGATCTCTCCAAAGCATTCAACACTATCTCCCATAACCTACTGCTCACTAAATTGTCAAAGCTAAACCTATCACCTTCAACTCTTAACTGGTTCACCAGCTATCTCTCAAACAGGCAAAAAGCTGTCAAATGGAAAAAAGCCATCTCCTCTTTCCTACACACCCCCACAGGGGTCCCGCAAACCTACATATTAGGCCCCCTCCTGTTCAACATCTTCAAAAATGATTACTATCACTCTATCCCCCATGCTAGTATCATCCAATACGCTGATGATTCTACAATCTTCTGTGCAGCCTCTTCCATTCCAACCCTTCTACAGTTCACCCAAGAAGCTTTCTCCACCACAGAACTGTGGATAAAAGATAACCATCTTGCACTTAATGCAGCCAAATCAAAATTAATGATATTTACCCCCTCTAAAACAAACACATTTGATAAACAACTATTCTCCATCACCAGTCAGAATAATACTCCACTTGAACTGGTATCCGAAACCAAACTTCTAGGAGTTCAAATTGACAATAACCTTAAATTTGAGTCCCATCTACTAATAAACATAAAAAAAACCCACCAAAAACTCGGCCTGCTCTATCGACACAAGCGATTCCTCTCATCAACAACCAAACTCACTCTCACTACTACATTTCTCTTACCCTCTCTCCTTTATGGTGCCCCCCTTTTTACTAACCTACAATCATCTATTAGAACTAAACTATCTACCTGCTACAACAAAATAGCCAAATTTGCCACTAGTACCAAAGCTTCAACACACCACTGCACACCACTTCATAAACTAAATTGGCTCGAACTTCCCAACTACCTCTCCTACACTCAACTCACATTTGCACACAAACTCAACTTCCAACCATCCCTCTGTCCCACCCTTTCTTCTACCTTTAAAATTCACCAGACTCAAAGACCTCTCAGATCCACTAATCAGAACCTAATAGTAGTCCATAGACCCCTTTGCCCCCCAGGACAAAAGCTCCTCTCTTTTTCCATAGCTCGATTATGGAACTCCCTACCTCCCTCCATTTGTGCCATCGCTAGTCTTCCTACCTTTAAAAAAAACACTTCACTCGTACCTAACATCCAGATGGGAATGCTCCTGCTCCCTCCCTACATAATCATTCTCCACTTCCTCTATCCTTATTACTTTCACCTCCTATATTTTGCTCATAATCCTATCTTAAATATCATCTATCAACCTGAAAAAAAATGTATATAACTACACTCTATCATTGTTTTCGTGGATAATTCTACTGTTTGTAAACTTTACCTTGCTATGCGTTGTATACTATGTAATGTATATCTCTGTAACATGTATTTTTGTTGGAGTTTTCTCCCCAGGACTCCATTGAAAATGGGTTCACTTGGCCCAATGGACCATCCTGGTTAACCAACAGCAAATAAATAAAATAAATAAATAAATTCAAAAAACTCCTCTAATTTCTCTTCTGTGTCCACCCAGAAAATAATTATATCATCCAAAAACCTCTTGTAAAAGGTCCAACTATTTTTATATTTGGAGTTGACAATATCTCTATGTTCCCATACCATCAAAATCATGTTTGCATATAAGGGGGCACAAATGGCTCCGATGGCCACTCCACTCTTTTGCTGGAAATACTCTCCTTCATTAAAAATGTAATTATTTTTCAATACTACTTCAATTAGCATTAAGCTAAGACAGAATTCATCATGAGTTAAATTACCAAAGAGTCTAAGGGCTTCCTCAAATCAGCTCAGCCCTTCTTGTCATGGGATACAAATTAAAAGGTCTATCACATCAATGGTTACAAAATAAAGTTGTTAGTGGTATACACTCAGTTTCACACATTTCAAAAGGTCCCAAGAATCTTTTGATAACCTAAAGGAATCATTTTCAGTTTCACATCTAAGAATTTTGCCAAAGGGGCAGAAACTGAACCCTCAGCTGAAATGATTGGTCTCAGTGGGGGACTAAAGGCATCCTTATGCACTTTAGGTATGCCACATATAGAGGCGACCCTGGGTTTATCATTATGTAAAAACAAAAAGGTCTCCTGGTCTATAAGATCCTCAAGTAACAAATCATTTAAAGTAATATAAATACATTTGTAGGCAACATTTATCTTGTTAATGGAAACCCTAACATATTTGTTGCCATCATCCAGCAATTCCATTTTTAATTCATAATCCACCTTATTCATTAGTACTGTTCCTCCCTTTTATCCGGTTTCATTATTCTAACCAGTTTATTACTTCTAAATTCTTCTATCACTTTCCTTTCATCGGGTGATACATATGAAACTACCCTGTTGCATGAAACCCCCTTCCTTAGCTGGTTTTGAAAAAGTACTTCAAAATTTTTTTAATTGGGGCTGTAAAGGTGGATTATATATACTTTTTCTTTTTAACTCACTAGATTTAGGGCCTTCATGATTATTAGCATAAAACAATGCCAAGTTTTAATTTCTTACAAATAGTTTCAATTCTATAATAAGTTTGCTAATATCACATTTTTTCTGAAGAACAAAATTAAATCCTTTGCTAAACTGCCCTAAATATGCCCTTCACTTCAATATCACTATAGTTAAAAGTATTGTACCCTTCAAGGGTCATTCTAAATCCATCCATTAAAATTTGTTTGTCATTACATTAATTTTCAGGCCCTATCATCACCAGTTCTTCCCCCTACTTTGATCGTAACTGTAACCGAGGATAATTGCTCCTCAATCTCTCTGATCTGCGGAGGGGGTGATACTCTAAAGGGTCCTGGTAATTAAACCTAGGATCAGGGTCATCATAATCATTCAATTAAACATAATTACCTCTAACAAAACTACCTTCATTAGCATTATTATCATTTTTATTAGTGATTTCTTCCCTCAGTTGGTGGTTGTTATAACCCCTTGGTTTGGGTTAACTCCGATGCTCAGAGTATTCTACTCTGTCCCTATCCAATTTCCTTTTCTTACGGTTGATCATAGGTTCATAGGTTCATAGGTAAGTACTAGGCTATCTGCCCATGGGCATTTATAAGCCTGGCCACAGAGTGATGGCTTTCGCCTCCCATTAGATTAGTAATCTGGGCCTCTGTCAACAGGGCTCCTGAAGTGATCCCAGGGTAGAACTTATGATTACCCATCCACTCATCAAGATTTCTCTTGAAGAGGGTCAGAGAGGAGCTCTGTCGATTATGGATTGGGATTCTATTCCAGAGTGAGGGGAGTCACTGGGACAGGGATCTATCCCTCCAGCATGTCCTGTTTATTGTTGTACATAGGTTCAAGTCACTAGAACGAGTGGTTCTGAGGGAATCTCATTTTTTTGAGGTGAAGCATGTCCATTAGTTCAGGGTTTGACATGGCCCTATAGGTCAGGCACAGATTACCTCTGAGCAGATGGTAAGTGACTGAGAAGAGCTGGAGCTATTTTAGTCGTGCTTCATAGGGTAATTGTTTAAGGCCCTTAATCCTCTAAGTGAGGTACTTCTGTGGTCTTTCTAGTTGTTTCAGGTATCTAGTGAGGTACATCCCAAATGGGGCATTGTACTCTATTATGGGCCTAATAGAGTACTTGGCATTTTCTATGTATTTCCTAACATCATAGTGTGTCTTCCTATAACTTTCCACTGAGAAATTGTTTTGTTTAAACATTCCTTCAAATATGTGTTATCAATGTCCAAAGTTCTATATTTAAACAAATGAACTTCCAAAATTTGCACATTGTCCAAATAGGTAGTGTTTATATCGTCATTTCTAGAACTGCCATCATGCATTACACTTTCATGAAGTACAAAAGGCTTTTTAAGCCAATAATTCAAATCCAATTTAAGATTTTGAGCACCATTACAATTTAATAAACAGTCACCTTGTTTATTGCTGGACTGGTGCATATCATTGCCATTTCATTCCATATATCCACTTTGTTCTTCCAGTTCCACCAAAACTCTTGGTGTCCTCTGAAATTCAAGTTCGTGGTTGCAAAATTCATTAATATTAGGAGAAACCTCATTAAGTCTACTAACAGCTCATTTAGGGTGTGCACATCCTTTTTTAAGGACAGGTATATAAATGTACTGAGGCTCTGATTGATTTATTCTGTATCTGATGAAGTCGGTAGGACACAAATGCAAATTACAGTGTTGGCATTTATGTGTTTGATTGTTTTTATAGCCCTTTTTCTCAACTACTGGGACCTATAATAAAGTGGAATTATTGGAGCTGCTTTGGTGGTCTATTTGTGCCATTTTACTTGGTTCTGGGGTTAATGTCTACTAATAATGGTGGGATGGTGATCACTGATGGTGTCAGGTAGGGTAGAGGGGTTGTGGTAGAGGTTACGGTTGGAGGTGAGAATCCAATCAAGAGTGGAGCTAGTGTTGGTGTGTTTGTTAAAATGAGTAGGATCAGTAATTTGCTGAGAGAAACCATAGAGGTTGATGGAGGAATGTGGAGAGTCAGTTTCAAGGGTATTCCAATCGATGTTTACATCACCCATAATAATGGCTTCATGAGTAATATTTTGGGTGATCCAAGAGAGCAAGTTTTCCAGAATAGGGATGTTGTTGCCTGGGGAGATATAAGTGGATGCAACAACTAGCTTCTTATGAGTGTTAATTTGAAAGCTGGCTATGAGAATTTCGGCAGGTTGGAAATCGAGAGAGCTAATAGTGGTAGGGAGAAGGGTGAGATGGTTAGAGTACAGAATAGCAACACCACCTCCTTTCTTTTTAAGGTGGTCTTGTTACAGGATGCTGTAGCCTGGAGGAAGTATTTCAGAGTTAGATACGTATATGAGGCTTGAGCCAGGTTTCAGATAGGCAAATAATGTCAGGAGTATGTGTGGAGATCCAAGCATGGAAGAGAGAGATGTTTTTCAGGATACTTTGTATGTTCATAGATAGTAATGAAAGATGTTTGGAGACAGTAGATGAGGTTGACTGGAAATCAGTATTGGTGGTGCAGTAATTGGGAAGGAGCAGTTATCTGGGAGACAGGGTCTTTGGTTAGGCCCAGGGTTTGGATGTATGTCATCAGATAGTGGCAGATTTAGGAGAAGTGAAGTATGGGAGGTAAGGTGATTAATTAGGAGGTAGTGTAGAGGCAGGAAGTGGTTTGATTTTAAATAAGGCAGTGAAGGAATGTGCAAATAGAGATGAAGCAATAGGCATAGATATATAAGGGAGTGGGTAGGTAAGAGGTAAGGGTAGGAGACAAATAGTTGGGTGGGAGAGTGCATAAATAGAAAGTGGCAGTGGAGCAAAGAAACAGGGTTGGTATGGTACACATAGAAAGTAGGATGCAGTTAAAGTAGAATCAGAAAGATGCATGATTTTTTTTCTCTCAAATATTTTTATTTTCAATTAAAATAACATTTACATAATATTTTTAAATATAATTTTAAACAACTATATACAATATTTGCAATAGCTTGACTTTCAGTTATATACACTGTATGTTATTAAATATAGAATTAATTAACAGATCAGTTATCAGAGATACAATATTGATTATTGCAGAGTGCCCAACAAAGACATAACTTTCTTCCAAGGATTATTTACCAATGGCCTGGGATAGATTTGTAGTTCTTTTTTATTTCCTTCAATGCAGTTGTCTTCAGTAAAGTATAGAATTCTTCCAAGGTCAGGGGTGTATTTGAATTCCACCTTCTGCTTATGCATTTCCTAGATATAGACAAGTATTGTCCATAACAAATACATATTTGTCTTATTCAGGTAGGCACCTTCATTTACATTTAGTATAATCAATACTTTAGTTAAGGTAAAGGATTCATTGAATAAAGCTTGTAAAAAATGATTGATTCCATTCCAATATGATTTAATTTTATTGCATTCATAAAAAACATGAATCCAGTCTGCTTTATTTGATTTTTCACACCACCAGCAAAAAACATTTGTAGTAGTACTGATCTTTTTAATTCTATCTGGTGTTAAAAATGCACCATGTAAGTATTTCCAGTTAAATATTTTCCAGTACTGTGTGTTAGAGGTGTAATTAACTGATAGTAAGATGTTAGTTTTAATTTCTTCTGTTAACTGCAATGACTGACCTTTTGTTAAGAACTGCCAGTATGATGGTTTGGGAATTGTTTTATATGTTATTAACTCTTTATATAGATTTGAAATGGAATTTTTCTTTTCACAACTATTATATCTAAATTCATACACAAAACCTATTAGATTTGGAATATCTTTAAATGAGGCATTATTAATTAATCTGCATAAATCTTGAGTGTACATTAGAATGCTTTGTAAGGTTAACCAGTCCTCTGCTGGAATATTGTAAGCAGTTTTTATCATATGTATATCTAAAACATTTAATTTATTTACACATTGAAACCAGCATAAGAATCCATTTTGTTCCCAGGAGGTTATTGTTTCCCTATATATTTTGCGAGGAAAGTTCTTAGTGATGGTAAATGGGGTGAAAAGGTCAAACCAGATTTTAGATCTATGTTTGCATTGATAAGTTTCCTAAAGGAATTGATGTAATGATTAATCAGTGTTATTTTAGAAGGTTTTGTTATCTTATATTCATAGGTTCATAGGTTCATATTGTATACTTATGCATAGTATGTACCAGGGTTTGTTTGATTTGTCTACTATTAAACATATTTTTAACAGATTAAATTCATTTGTTAATATAGCCGTTGTTAATTCTTTCCAGTTGGCAAAATAATTTGGGTTTATCCAGTCTACTGTAATTTTAAGCACAGATGCTTTTATATATGTTTCTATTTCTGGGAAGTTCAATCCTCTTTGTTTCCAGGGTCTAATGTGATGAGTTAAAGCTACTCTATTAGGTTCATAGGTTCATACTAGGCTATCTGCCCTAGGGCATTTATAAGCCTAGCCAGAGTATGTTTGGCTTTCACCACCCATTTTAAATTAATTTTGCTATGCCCTTTTTCGAGGTTAGTATACTGTGCCTCTGTCTAACAGTGACACAGAAGTGATACCCGGGGTAAACCTACGATCTCCCATCCACTCATCAAGATTCCTCTTGAAAAGAGTCAATGAGGGACTCTGCCTAACCTGGACTGGGATTTTATTCCAAAGTGAAGGGAGCCTCTGGGTTATGAATCTGTCCCTCCAGCATGTCCTATTTATTTCAGTGCTGAGGTTCAAGTCTCTTGAGCGTGTAGCTCGATGGGATTTGGATTTTTTGAGGTGCAGCATGTCCCTTAATTCCGGGTTGGACATGGCCTTATATGTCAGGCACAGGTCACCTCTGAGCAGGCGGTATGCCACTGAGTAGAGCTGGAGTTTCTTTAAGCATATGGCATCTGTTTGAGCCCTTTGATCCTCTTGGTGAGGTACTTTTGGGGTCTTTCCAGTTGCTGCAGGTGTTTGGTAAGGTACATCCCAAAAGGGGCATTGTACTCAATTATGGGCCTGATGAGGGATGAGTAAAGAGGCACGATGACCTCCCCTAATCTAGATGTGAATCCCTTCATGATTAGGTGGGCTATATAAAATGTTTTTCTACTATTCTTTTTTGTATACCATAAAAAATTTATTAAACATGAGTTTATTTCTTTAAGAATGCATCTTTCAGGAATTAACTGTATTGCTAATGCTACATATAGTATTTTTGGCAATAAGACCATTTTTATTAATTGCAATCTGTCTTCAAAAGTTAATACAATTATGTTCCACTTTTCTATATATATTTTTATTGCTTCAATAATGTTTTTATAATGTATTAATATTGTTTCGTTTATATTTTTGCATAAAACTATTCCTAAATAATTATGGTAAGTTCTTGTTTTCCTATGATGGATTTATCTGTAACTTGTAGTTCTTTTTTCTTATTTAAAAATAGAAATTTTGATTTTGATCTATTAAAGTGTAGAAATGAAATCTTATAAAATTTCTCCATTACTTCTTCTGGCTCTCCTAATGACTCTGTGGAGTTTGATAGGGTTAATAAAAATATCATCAGCAAAAAGCATTATTTTAGATATGTACTGGTCATAGACTTCAATTCCTTTTATTCTTGGATTATTGCGTATTATTTCTGCAAGTATTTCCATAGCCAAAGCAAATAAAATAGGAGAAAGGGTGCATCCTTGTTTAGTACCTTTCATTATATGGATAGACTCAGAGGTGAACGGACCTAATTTAATGTAGGCTAAGTTATTAATATATATGTTTTTTAGTAATAAGATGAAGGGAAGAGGAAATTCAAATAATGCTAAAGTTTTAAATAGATATTCCCAGTTAAGGGAATAAAAGGCTTTTTCTATGTCTAATCTGATTACAAGTGTGTATCTATCTTCTTTATTCACATAATCTATAAGAGTAAGTATCCTTTTAATATTATTATGTGTGTGCCTGTTATATAAAAATCCAGTTTGATCATTATTAATTGTCTTTGAAAGTGGGATTTTCATTCTGTTAGCTAGGATTGACATGAATATTTTGTAATCATTATTCAGTAATGATATAGGTCTGCATGAGGTGCAAAGGTCTGATGGTTTATTATCTTTTAGAATTGGTGTTATGAGAGAATATTCCCATGAGGGTGGTATTTTTGCTTCTGACTAGACTTCTAGCAAAGTTTTATGAAAAAGGGAGATTACTGTTGAAGGAAATCCATGGTGGTACAGCAGTAGCGTTGTTATCTCACAGCAAGAAGTTCTCCTGTTCGATTCTCGGCTGGAGTGCCTTCTGTGTGGAGTCTGCATGTTCTCCTCGCAGTCGAGTGGCCTCCGAGAGACATGCATGAATGGGCGTGCCTTCGCTGAAGGTTGGGCATCAAGCTGGAAACTCAGCACCATAAAAATCGACTGCCAATCATTAGCGGACTGGATTCCCGCTGTGGCAACCCCTAACTGGAAAAAGCCAAAAAGACAAACAACAAAAAACTGTTGAAGGGAAGAGTTTGTAAATTTCTGTAATTATACCGTCGATCCCTGGAGCTTTGTTAGATTTACTTTCTTTTGTCAACAATTTCTTTGTAGAATATAGGTTTTTGTAGGTCTAGTTTTAAGTTTTCGGGAATTTTTTTTATATTTTTAAGGTTTGTATCTAAGTTTATTTGGTTGGCATCTAAATCTTCTTTTTTGAAGTGTTCCATATAATGTAAACAAAATGCTTCAAGGATGTTTCCTATATCTGCTACTTTTTTTCCCTTTCTTTTCATGATATATACTACCGATGTTATTTGCTTTAGATTGTATTTTAATTCTTGTAGATAAGTTATGTAGATATCTGGGGGAGGTGGCTAATGCATCTATTTTTAATTTTTCCAAGGCTAGACAAGTTCTGTGTGTTGTAATTTCATTATATTTTTTATTTAATTCCTCTATTTCTTTTTTGACTTCTGGAAAATTCTGATTTTTTTTAGATTTTGCTGTCAAGAGTCCGATTTGCAAGTCTAATGATTCAGTGGTACTTATGTATTATCTCAACCACATTTTTGCAGTAATGCTGGTTGCTTCTGTTTAGGTGAAGAAATAGTAATAAACTTTTATAAAGTTTAAGAACATGTTTTCTGTAATGTTTTTAAGTTTTAGGAATGTTCGCCATTCAAACCGCTGAGAAAATAAGTGTTGAAAATAGGTTTCCCTTTTTAAAGCTAGCAACTCTTGTCAGTTAAGCATCTCCCATACTACTTCAGATGCATTCCTTTTCTTGTGCAATCAAACATTGTCAAAGCAATCCACATCTCCTCTGCTTTGTATGCAGAAAAGCATTACAACACCAACTAAACAATCCATATCTCTAGAGCCATAACATATACTAAAATCAATGCAATTAAAACAGACATTGCACTAAAAACAGAAGCATCAGTACATAAAAGAAAAGCAGTACTACTTATAACAATGTTTACTAAGGTATGTTTCATTTTTCCTAACAACCTTTCATTATATTGTTTGTAAAACTTTAACCATTAAATACTTTACCTAAATTACTTTGCATGTGCCCCATTTTTTTTTCTTTTCAACTAAAACATCCAGTTAAAATAAGGTAAACGTGAAGAATAATCCTTCTGACTTGTGTCCTATATTTCTTCTTTTAAGTAATAAGTCCAAAAATAACAAGGTAAAGCTGAAAAATAAGTCTCTGGAAAGCTCCTCACATCATACGTTAAGTCCCACAGTCCTTTCAGGCCACCATATGTACACATACAACCACTGTTATCGCTGAATTAAAGGCTCAACATCTTTATACCATGCTATGCTACCCACAACTCTTAAAATTGTACATGCTAATCGTTTATAAAAAGTACCACTAATGTCCCCGCACACTTTATAACAGTTTACCCTTCCCTCTTACACTTCATTTTTGTTATTAAAGTAAACATCAAAAACATATACCATATCGCAAAATGTGGTTGCGATAATACAGAAGTACCGATTCAATTTCCCACTCTCTAACTTTGTTTTTGTACCAGCTAAGGGTCTTACCATATAAATACGCTTTTAATGAGTCTCAAACCATGACTCTAGTGATTTCTGTTGTATTATTAATTTCAAGAAATAATTGTTGTTCTGACAACATCCAGGGTCTGAATTCTTTAATTTGTGTGATATATAATGGAATTCTAGTTGAGAGGATTAAAGGATTAAACTCTATTTGGAGCTTCATTATTAGAGAGTCATGATCTGAGAAGGGGCATGGAACTATTGAGAAGTTGAGTATTTTTGTTTGTAAATCTTGACCTACAAAAAAATTGTCTATTCTAGTTTGTGTTCCAAATCTATGGTCTTTATGGGAAAATAATAAGGATTTATCATCTTTTACTTTAAAAGTATCTGTTAAATTAAATGAATCAATCCATCTTTTTAAGGATTTTAAAATAGTCTTCTTGGTGGTTTCAGAAGCTTCTAAGGTACAATTAAAGTCTCCTCCCAGTATAAGATTTCCTTTATAATTGTTGGAAATAAAATCTAGGATTTTTTTTAACCGTTCCTGCTCGTATTCCTGGGAACTAATATAAATTAGCTAAGGTCCATATTCTGTTATTAAATTTAATTATAACAAATGCTAGTAGACCTTCTTTGTCTTCATATTTATAAATAACTTTTGGAGTGATTATGTTTTTCTTCCAGAGAATTGATACTCCTTTTGTCTTTGTTCTATAGGAGGATTGAGCTAAGACTGTATAGTCCTTAGGGTTCCAAATAAAGCTATCAATAGTCTTAAAATGTGTTTCCTGGAGAAATACTACTTGTGCTTTATTTAGTTTTAAATATTTTAGTAAGTTTGATCTTTTATTTGCATTATTTAAGCCATTAGTATTTAATGATAAGAATGTTAAATCCATTTCAAGTTATTGTTGGAAGAAACGTTTTGCTTCTTTTTTTATTATTTTAATTATAGTAGTTATACCATATTCTCTGATAACACTAAATGTTATTTTTATGTGTGTAAACTTGGGAGTGTAATTTAATGTTCTTTCTTCTTTAAATAAAAGTAGGGTAAAATTCTGATCAGGCTTTAAAAAAGTACTTCTATAAAACATTAATTCTAAAGTATCAAATACAAGTAAATATGAATTTCCCATTAAACATGGAATGAAAGTCATTCCTAATCCAATAGATAAAGATAGCTCTATTGGATTATCACTCATACCTTTAACCAACAATATCAACTGAGCTCCATATGTTAAATTATTATATGGAGAATTTTCTTAAAAGAGATAAGAAATTCTATATTATTCTATTATTATTCTATAGTATTTTATATATCAGGATGGAATGTTAGCAGTGTAAACAATTATTATGTTGACTTAGAAAATATCCAATATTTAGTTACAATTAAGAGATCCCAAACATGTCAGATATGTCATTTTGGATAAATTAATTGCAACAAAGGAGCATACACTAAATAAGCCAACAACAAATAGATTATTACTAAAATAATTTGACTAACAGGACTCTGCAGGAAACAGTGAGTGATTACCAATGAAATATGAATTTACTGTATGTGTACTGTCTTCCTTTACTTTCTCACTCTTCAGCTCACCAGCTTCAACTTACACTTATGAAACGACATGGCTTATTGGTGGTATCTTGACTCTGAGTAGAGGCGCCCTACATTCTAGTGTGCAGTGCTTTTACATATTTATAGATTTACAAAGCAGAGTCTAAGAATGAACTATGATCACCCTGATAATCCCCATCCTGCAAAGGGCACCTCCTGCTTTCAGAATGGGTAATCACATCAGGTCTAGAATGAATGTGAAGGTACCTATATGGTAATCAAGACTTACCTTAGGTAAGTATTAATCAAATAGTATTTAGAGCATCTTAGAGAGTTCTCGGGGCAGTTAGAATACTCTTAAGCCTCTCCTCTTTTGACGAAAAACAAAGATTTCCCTTCTCTTTCTGTCCCTTGTTTTAAATCAGTACGTAAAAATCTACTGCCAATCATTAGAAGACTGGAGTTCCGCTGTGGCGACCCCTAACCGGGAAAAGCCGAAAGACACAACAACGACCAATAAAAGAAATTCAGAAAACATAGGTAAACAGAAATAACACTCAGTAGTCCATCTTATACATGACTCGCAATCCATTAAACAAGTCAGTGACTAACATCACTTTAGTAAACATTATAAAGACAATTTAGAAATAATTTCCTAGCTCTTTAAATTTTCTGATAAAGCAAAAAGTTAACAATGAGCTATTTTAACTAAAAGTATAAATCATTTCAATTTTTCCTTGCATGTATACATTTCTACTTATATTGTAGTGTCAGTAGCTGTCTTTGAAATCTGTACAATACTTCATTTCTTCAAATAATTCCTTTTTCAATTCAGATTTTGTTTTGTCAAAACAGCAACAATATTTCAAGGGCACAATTAGTATTTAGACTGATGTTTCATATAAATAACTTGTCAGTTGCCAATTGAGTTAGTTTAGAATGGTTTACTGTCATAATTTCGTGAAAAAAAATGTGTACTTATTAGCAAAGTGTGTTGCCGAAAGTACACAATACTGAACGTTCCTAATGTTGGAAAACAGCTGTTAATGTTGAAAATGTCGCTCACGACATTTTCGACACTTAACAGTAATCCCACCCTTCCCTTAACTCCCTAACTAGCTAGCCTAAAATCCCATTTCTGCAGGGGGGCAAGCACTCCTGCACCCCCCTGTGGGGGGGATGTGGCCCCCCAAACCCCCATAACTTAATATTCCAACTCCGAGATCGCACTACAGTGAGGAAAGGGATGTATTTCCCTAAATGCACTGTACCGTGATCCCTTTACATGAGCAAACGTTATAATTGCAAATGCACAATCCATTTGCAATTATACCGTTTGCTCACGTAACCTGCCAAAATATGAAGTATTCAAACATCTGTTGTTCGAATACTTCATAGCTGTGCAATTGCACAGCAAAATTTTAATGGTAAACCGTTTAGAATATATGGTTAGTGCAAATATGGCATGTTGCAAAAATAATATGTATTTTTCCGTGTGCTCTAGAGAATGTCATATGCAATTGACATATATAATGTAGCATATATAGAGCAGATAGCTTATGGATTCAGGTTGTTAAAGTAAGTTATGCTTATTAATCAGTCAGTTTCATTTAAATTCACAAGTAATTTGAGGACATTTCACTTGAGTTTCCAGGAATGTGTAGGCTAATGTGAGTAATTGAGTCCACTTTTCCTCATAAACATATGTCACAATTCATTAAACAAAGCAGAGTCTAACATCTGTCTAATAATCATTGTAAAGACAAAGAATAGTAATTTCCTAGCTCTTCAAACTTTCTGATATCGCATAATGTTGACAGTAAGCTATTTTAACTGGAAGACTAAAACATGTCAATACTTCCTTGTGAATATATATTTTTACTTTTACTGTAGTGTCAAGAACTATCTTTGAAATCCTGTGCATTACTTCTTTCAAGTCATTCATTTTACAGTTCAGATTATATTTTGTCAAAATGTCAATAGCATTTCAAGGGCACATTTAATATTTAAACTGATATTTTAAATGAAAAGCTATCAGTTATCAAGTGAGTTTGTACAGAACGTGAGGTAACTGCAAAGATAACGTTGCAAAAGTAATATGTATCTTTTCATGTGTACTAGAGACTGACAATTTCAAGTAACATAAAATGTAACTTTTACAGTGCAGACAGCTTGTGAAATCAGCATGTTAAACTGAGTAATACTTTTTAATCAAGCAGCTACATTTAAGTGCACGTGTAGTTTGGGAACATTTCAGTTGTGTTTCCAGAAATATGTAATCTTAAGAGGATAAATCATAAAATATTACAAATAGTCCTATTATGTATTTATTTTACCTTGCTTAGGTTGTTTTTCATTTTAATAACTAAACAGCATTGCTTTTTATTATTATTTGTTATCTGTGAGGCTAAATGCACTTCACAGGTTCACAGTGTCCTTAGAAACTGCAGCAGTTGTTTACTGTTACTATGGCAATGCAAATAGAATGTGAAGAAAGCTTCACTACTCTTAACCAACAGTACATTTTCCCTCCTTTTTTTATATATATATTTGTTAATACTAAAAGGAAATAATTCAAAGGACATATGTACATGAATGGAATATTTCAGAGTTAATCACAAACATGTCCCTAATCCCAATAAGCATAACAGTGACTATCATTAATCTAATAAATATTATAATAACAATTAAGTTCACTATTCCAATTAGTCTACCTTAAAACTAGATTATTTTAGACTATTCTTTATCTATGTATAGATAGTGTGTTATTAAATATAAACAGACTATATTAGTATGCAGTGGTGGTGCTGCGGTAGCATTGTCGCCTCACAGTAAGACGTTGTCCTGTTCAATTCTCAGCTAGAGCGTCTTCTGTGTGGAGACATGCGTGAATGGGCATACGTTCGTTGAAGGTTGTGCGTCAGGGCTGGCAACACTGCATGTAAAAATCTACTGCCAATCATTAGCGGACCGGAGGCCGAAAGACACAACAACAACAACAACAGACTATATTAGTATAGCAAATAGGAGAGGATTTAGAAAGGGAGACAAGATGCAGTTAAAATAATAATAATGAGAAAAGAGAGAAGAGAGAAAGAAAAGAGAAAATTAAGAGAAAATACACATATACTATGTATGTTGATTTACAGTATAAATATTTTATGTGCTATATAACCCTCCTTCTGTGAAAGAAAAGTACCCTGTTTTACATACCTGTGGTAATGTGAAAACTCTCATGTGCCATCTATTTTCAAAAAATATAGATAAAGATTCCAGTAGTTAGTTACCTTTGTTTTAAAATTCCAAGCAGTAAAATTGGACCTTTAAAGTAATGTTAAAACAATTCATATCATAGTAGATGCTTTGAGAGATTTGGCTGTAACAGTATCAGTTTTTTGCTTCTTCTTTTTTACATCTGTCTAGACATTTGTTTCTTTTGTTCTCTTGAGAGAAGGTGACATCCAATTCATATCGTCTGGGAAAGTAATCACATTATTAGTTTTAATAAATGAAGAGGCTTCCTCTAAGTCAATAAAAGTCCTCATCTCATTGGCATACATTATTCTAATCTCAGATGGATATGCAAGTTGTGCCTTGATGGTTTTTTGTTTCAGAAACTTTATCATTGGTCACACCTTTTTCCTTTGTTCCATTATTCTAGATGAATAGTCATTATCAAATCTTAACAGGCTCTGTTTATATTTTAGAGGTGCCTTCCTCTAAGCAGATCTTAAAATCAGTTCTTTGTCCAAGTATGAAATAAATTTGATTATTGACCTAGGAGGAGAGTTTGAGTTAGTGCCAGGTTTCCCAAGAGCTCTGTGCGCCCTCTCAATGCCAAAGGAAAGCCCTTCTTTTAATTTAAAAAGTCAGGGATCCAACTTGATAAAAAGGAAATAATATCCTCACCTTCTGTGTTTTCAGGTAATCCGAAAATCCTGATATTATTTCTCCTCTCCCTATTTTCCAAGTCATCTACTTTATTAAACAACCAAGTGTTTATTTTAAGAAGCAGTTCTTTCTGTTTCCTTTTCCTTAAGTCTGCTTTCTAAGTCATTTAGAGAAACCTCTATTCCTGTTATCCTTGTCTGGTGTTGTTGTAGCATTTCATTGAGGGTGTCAGCCTGTTTTTGACTGCTTGTTTTAAGATTTTCTAGGTTCTCTTTAAAATCATCCATCTTCAAAGACAACTCCTGCAGGCTGTTGTAGTTCCTTCTTTAAGGCAGCATCCTGGTGAGAATTCCTTGAGTTACTCATTTTAACAAGTGAATATATCTCCAAACTTTTTGACAGGAAATTATTTGTAAAACTTCACCAAAGTTTCTAATTATGGAAATTAGGCCTTTATCTATAAGATTTTATACTTTGAAGAAAAAAAAAGAATATTTTCCAGTCTTATTTAACTAGTTATATGGAGCTCTGCAATACTACTGCTTTCAGTTGGCCATTCAGGCCCCCCCCCCATCAAAGATGCATGATTTGAGAGTTTAGAGAATATGTGAGTAGGGATACAGTGCAGTTAGGTAATACTAAGGAGGGAGGGAAAGGTTAGGGGGAGGGGGGTGGATGGTAGTTTAGAGTGCTGAAGAAGGTGGGAGGTGGATAGGGGGTGTGGTTTTAGGGGTATATCTATAAATCTAAGGAGTCTGGGGGTATGTGAGAATGGGGGTAGGGTATTAGAGAGGACTGAGCCTGAGTGAAGCAAACAATCAGGTCAGTTGGAAAGGATATATGGAGATGAGTATTGTGCCAGAATGGTAAAGGGAGAGAGTGAAATGTAATGAATCATAGAGTAGACTTTCTAGACAGAAGTAGGTAGGTGGAAGGAAAAGAAAGGGAGAATAATGTACATACAAAACTACAATAAAGATAAATGGGTTTAGAAGTATCTGAAAAGAAAAACAAAAGAAGATATAGTGCAAGGAAGTACAGGCAGGAATTGGTGGGCAGAGTGTGGAGAATAGGTTATGTGGGCTATGAAAGCAGCCAGAGACGGATGGTAATAGTGGGAAGGAAAGAGGGTAAAAAAAAAAAAAGAGTGTAGCAGATAAAGGGAAAAGGAGGAGGGCAGGGAAGAGAGCAATCCTGGATGATTTTCCTGAAAACCACAAATTTCATGAGGAACAGACCAAAATATGGGGCAACATCTGAACATTCTGTGAATCTGGATAGCTGACCAGTATGCACGTAATATATTTATTTTAAAAACACAATAACATCTCTGACTGACCCTGGTAGGGTAACTGCATGCAGCTGTTGTCAAAATGCCAGAGGTAGAGGTAATAATCTAAAAGGAAAGCATCAATATTCAGCATTCCTGCAGAAACTAATCTTGTCTTTTCACCCTAAATACTGCATGAATAAATCTCCAGGATCTACTGGAGTAGATCCACTCCAGGCCATAGTATTTCAACTAAATTTGGTTCTCCACAGTCAGGTATCATCATCTACCTCATTTGTGGTCACTCTGATGGTATCAGGTACTCCAAGGCAGCATATCAACTGCCTTACGCTGTACACTGATTCTACCAGCTGAATATAATCTGTGATGAAATGTAAATCTTTACCTTATTGTTTCTTGCAAGAGTTTAGTCATCAGAAAAGCAGGTGTCCTGTGTATCCTATAAGAGTGTACTCATCTTTACATTAAATTTCCCAGTAGTTCTAAAATGGCTGTTTTCAAAACTGAAGTTCTGGTAGAGTTACATACCCAAAACTAAGGTGGCAAGGTAGAATCACCAAGCTGACATAATTTGCTATGCATACATACTGAAATGGTCAGCATGGGGTGTGAGGAGTTTGAGTTATTAAGGAGTGCTTGCAAACATTATGAAAAACTGTGAGATAGTTTCCATTCTTATATTATAATCCTAAACTAGAATGTGATACTGTTATGTTTGGGGAAGTGTACACAAATATTGGGTGTAAGTTAAAAAATTACAGTAAACTATAATGGGTAATACATTTTTAGATACAAGTGCTGTTTTGGTAAATTTGTTATGACTGTTAGTTATATTTTCATAACTGCATTCATTTCTTAAAAACTGTGACCTACAGGTGAACAAATGGTGCATATTATACAAAACATTAAGGCACACAGTGTTGTCACTGATAATTCCCATCTAAGACACATGGTTTTACAGATTCATTGATTTCAAATATAAAATAATATATGTATGTTTGGCATTGATTCTGTGATGCCACAAAAATGCAGTATGTTACTTCTTCTTGCCATACATCTTTGAAAAGCTATCAAACAGGAGAACAATTCATCCATCTTACAAACATAAAAATATAATCCTTAGCTTTATTTTAACATTGGTAATTTTTGGCTAATAAAATATTAAATTTTCTTTTGCAAACTGGCCACATACAAATCAGCATCTACAGACAGAGCTTTGCTTCTAACACCAGTATATAGTTCATTGTTTACTGAAATGCTTTCATATTTTACGTTTTGTAATCCCCATCATTTCTCAACTACTGCCAGTCTTATGAAGTGTGTTTTCAGTGGAGGATTTTTAGGAATGGTTAGAGATGGTTTCCTGGCTTAGAGGACTACAGGACCATCTCAGTCCTAACATACTATTAAGCCCTTAACTTTTAGTTAGGCTGCAAAGAAAATATTGTTAAAGCCTCTTAGAACACATTATAAAATATTGTAGTCTCACAAATAGAAGACAACACCTTTTCTTTCTATACTCACACATACTGCAAATCCACACATCTCAAACAATAGTCAACAGAAAAAAACACCAGCCAAGTGTGCTTCTACAAAAGGAAATGTTTTAATCATAGGTGATTCTATGCTTAGAGATATAAATCGCATGCTTACTAAACTGGACAGTAATGCAGTGACTGTGAGCTGTTTGTCTGATGCCAGGATCCATGACATCATAAAAGATCAAAGGTCCTTTAAACCAGAGAAATATGACTATGACCAACTAGTGGACCATGTGTCTAGGATCACAGAATTATAGGATCATAGGAAGTTACTAGGCTATCGACCCAGAGGTAATTTCAAGCCTAACCATTTTATCCCAATGCAATAACATAGATGCTCTAGACAAATCCGAGGATTGTATTTAGTAATGACTGCCCATGTCCAGGAGGGGTGTCCTGGTATCAGTTTACCATGCCCCATCAACTTGTCTGGGTTCCTTTTGAATAGTGTCATAGAGGTGCTCTGCTTCACTTGAACTGGCAGCCTATTCCAAACAGACAGCAGTTGCTGGGAGATAAATTTGTCCATTCACAGTAGAAGGGACAAACAGAGAGATATGATAGTATTTCCTCTGCAATTGATAGAGGAAGGAAACATAATGACTCTGATTAATATTTTACCTTCACCAAGAATGATTGTTAAATACTAAGACAAATAATTTTCTTTACCTTGGGACAGAGAGTAGATACGACTTCCTTTTTCACCAGGGACAGTGTACCCCCTAATACTAGGGCTCCACATACTGGCCAAGGCATTTGCTTCTTCACAGAACCTATTTTAGGTAAAGACTTTTTAATGGAAATTCTTGCACAACAAAATCAAACTTTAATTTTGAGCATCATGGTGGGACTACTGTCAGAACAGGAGACCCTCGTATGACTCAGATGCACTCATATTTGTGTAGTTACTGAAGCATGGTGACAACGAAAGGCAGCAGCACTCCTTTTAAACCAGAATGTCATACTTATTACACTTTCAGATCCTTGAGTAACTCTAGTGAAGTGTTTTTATCAAACCACAAGTTCATAAGTTCAACTGCAAACTGGGCGCTATAATCGACTCTCCAGCCGACACAAGCATCCTCCAAAAGGGCCTCATAGAAACAGGCAACTGTTGCCAGAGCCATGGCCTCAAGCTAAATGCCAAAAAGTGTATAGTCACCCCCTTTGGCAAAAACAAAGTGCCCACAAATTACCACATAGGTGGTAATCCATTAAGTACGGAAGAAGTAATTAGGGACATGGGGACCCAAGTTGATAGCAATCTTTCATTTGACAACCACATAGCCAAAGTGGTTAGAAAAACATTTTATATAGCTCATCTAATCAAGAAGGGATTCACATCTAGATCAGGGGAGGTCATCTTGCCTCTTTACTCATCCCTCATCAGGCCCATAATTGAGTATAACGCCCCTTTTGGGATGTACCTTACGAGACACCTGCAGCAACTGGAAAGACACCAAAAGTACCTCACCAAGAGGATCAAAGGGCTCAAACAGATGCCATATGCTGCCCGGTTAAAGAAACTTCAGATCTACTCAGTGGCATACCGCCTGCTCAGATGCGATCTGTGCCTGATGTATAAAGCCATGTCCAACCCGGAATTAATGGACATGCTGCACCTCAGAAAATCCAAATCCCATCGAGCTACGTGCTCGAGAGACTTGAACCTCAGCACTGAAATAAATAGGACATGCTAGAGGGACAGATTCATAACCCAGAGGCTCCCTTCACTCTGGAATAAAATCCCAGTCCAGGTTAGGCAGAGTCCCTCATTGACTCTCTTCAAGAGGAATCTTGATGAGTGGATGGGAGATCGTAGGTTTACCCCGGGTATCACTTCTGTGTCAGTGTTAGACAGAGGTACAGTATACTAACCTCGAAAAGGGGCATAGCAAAATTAATTTAAAATGGGTGGCGAAAGCCAAACACACTCTGGCTAGGCTTATAAATGCCCTAGGGCAGATAGCCTAGTATGAACCTATGAACGTATGAACCTATTAGATCAAGAGATAATGCTCTGGTCAAATATATATGTGTGTGTGTGTGTGTGTGTGTGTGTGTGTGTGTGTGTGTGTGTGTGTGTGTGTGTGTGTGTGTGTGTGTGTGTGTGTGTCTGTGTGTGTGTGTATTTTGGTAATGTATTCCATAAGTCTGGAATTCTTAGAGTTATGAAAGATTGTTTCAATCTAGTTCTGAAAGTCATTACCAGCATCTGCATATCTCTGTTTCTAGGAGATGATTTAACATGATGAGAATCAATGTTAAACATTTGTTAGAGAATGGGCAATGTGTACATTTCAGTCTGACTGGAGAACAACATTCTGCAGGAGAATGTTAAAGTCCAAGTAATGCTCATTGAAAAACATGGCACTTCACGGCAATATATTAAGCTTCCGTGAAATTTGGACAGAAGGAAAAAGGACACAACTACTATAGTTATCCTTGCTATATGGTTTTGCTCTTTAGCAAAGACAAAATTAAGAAAAGTAGTAAAAAAAGAAAAAACATAGTAATGTATCTGTGTCTATATAAGCTTGTACTACTATGCATATGTGACCTTATAAGCTCCTCCCCGTCTCATTTGAAGATCTTACCGAGCAGGGAGAGATGAAACTGGGAAGGACCTTCCCTTACACTATTATAGCTTGTTTTAGCCTCCATTTTACATTATCTGTCTCTGATTACATATCTGCTCTGTACTTACAGTAACCTTTACTTTGATGAATTTATTTCTGCAATTCCTGGCCATTGTCGCATTTTGTATTAAAAGTAACTTCTTCTGTGACCTTAGTCTTGTAGCTTCATTTGCAATTGAGGGACATTTGTGAATTACTGTGAGATCTGGTATCATTTATGCATTATACAGCATTTTCATCTTCATTAGTAGAATTACTTGCAAAAGTTAACTGCTTGATTTTTAAGTTGGTTTGGGACATTAGTCTTGTAGTTTCATTCACAACTGTGTGAGAATTCTGAACTACTGCAGGATCTGAGCCTCGTTTACTCAATTATTACTGTATTTTTCCATAGGCAGTGTTACTGGTAAATCTCTGTCTGTTCTGGTGCCTTAGACTGTAATTTGGATTGTCATAGTGGCACTACTGTATTTTTTCTACAAGATTTGTGCTTCTGCGCTTCTACAGTTGTTTATATTCCAGTTTTGCTACTTGAGTCTTACATTCTGCTAATCATTTGCCTGCTTAAAGTTGTATTTCAGTGCCTATCTCTTTGACACATTTGCTACTGTGAAATAATTTGCTTTGATTTTCCCCTGTTCTTATGTCTGCTACATTGTCACAGCCCTCCCAGTCTCCACTGATACATTATGAACTGTTCTCCTATTACTCCCAATGTTTGTACATTAATTACAGTTTTATCCCTGCCCCACTGTAAAAGCTAAAGTTTCAAAAATTCTGCCATACATAGAGTCACTGACCTATAACTCAGAATCAAAGGACTAAGTGAATTGTGATTTGCTAAAGGTTTTGAAGTCAAAGAGCTCTACTATTGATTTAATTTGATTGGATCCCTCTCTATCTTGCCTGCTATAACATATACAGAGCTGCACACACCAGTGACTTTTATTCAAGACTCCAATAAGCGTGGAAAGCCCTGAACTGTGAAGAAAAAGCTTTTAATCACAAAGCAAAGCTTTATTCAGTTACACTCAGTGCACTGCTAGTGTTGGATTCACTCTATAGTGGGTTGTCTGTACAAGAGCTTTTTTTCACTACGAGAGATCTATAAATCTATGCAATCTTAGAACTGCAGGTCTCAGGCTAGAATAACCCATACGAACTGCAAATAAACACATCTTGTTCTCCAGTAAACCACTGACCAGATACATAGCATTTCCCAACCCCAAGTAATAAATCAAGGGACTGAAATATTATCATAAACAAAAAACTCCAAGCAATTATCAGCCCTGCTCCCCCAAGTCATTCATGTTGAAATCCTGAACCAGCACTTCTCACAAATTTTGTAGCCAGCCTGTTTAAGATGGGTGTCTTGCATACCTCTCAATCTAAATGTGGAAGAAATCTGGACAAAGTCAAAAATAATGTGGGGGTGGGCAAATGCCCAAAATTGGGGACATATTTTAAAGTTTACTCTTATAAACTTAGAAAGTTGTTAGAATAACAGGTTTTGCTTTAGCATGCATTTTTCTGAAGAATATAAAATCTGAGACTCAAATGTATGTCATTATTTAGTGACTGTAATCCTCAATGATTTGCCCAAAAGCCACAAATTTTATAAGGAACAGGCCAAACATATGAGGCAGAAATCTGGGCATTCAGAGAAAATCTTGGCAGTTGAGAGGTATGGCCTATCTTGAGACAGTGTAAGAATTGTCCCATGCTGTCTGATGATCATCAATTACTCAAACAGCATCACACAGTGTGTGAGAGAGGTGCATATGTAATGTCCTTGGTGGCAAAGATCTCACACAGAGTAACCACAGACATTAAAATCATCAGTAGTTCACCTCGCACTACCAATGTCATCACAATACACATAATCTATCATATACTGAGGTTGTTTTAAAGATTAACAAAACCTCAAAAATCTCCAAAATGCAACACAGACACAGAGTACACTCAGTATGTGAAGCCTACCTCCTCCCATAGCACAATTATTCCCAAAGTCAAAGATGCTGAGCCCATAAGGCAGATGCTCTACCCTACAAAATATTCCTGTTATTACTGACTCCACTGTAAGACATAGAGATGTACCTGCTACCAGGATGACCAAGAAAAAAATGATGGTTAGTTGTTTGTTTGATGCCAGGATCAATCAGACCACACACTCACTCTAGTCCTTGAATAGCAATTGCCAGTATGACTCTGTCATAGTGCATGTAGGTGTTAATGACTTAGAATATATGAAGAGAGCTTTAGTGCCTAGTATGATCCTAGTATTGAACAGCATTCTACCTTCTTCAAGGATGATTCCAAAATATGAGCAATGTCAGTGGTATAACAGGCACAGAGGACTATGAGTTCTCTTCCCAGACCAGGAAAATGGAGTGTTGATTCTGTAGTGCAGCATAAGGGGATGGTGTACTCCTGTGCATCATCCTTTGAGTGAGATGTTAAAATGAGGCCCTATCTGCCTGATGGTAGCTCAGGCAGATGTAAAAGATCCCACGGTACCTATAATAAGAGTAGGGGAAGATCCCCAATGCCCTAATCAAATTTCCCGTAGTAATACTACCATGGGTTTCCCCTGAAAAGAGTTTACTAGCCTAATAGAAAAAAGCTGGTCAGAAAAGGGTAACACATAACATACTTGGTAACACATAAATACTTGACTTCAATAATTAGCTTAGTTTCTGGTATCATTAAAAGGGGGTCTTGGAGGATATGATAGACACAAGACATGGCTTCACTTTAGATAGCCTGACAAGATGTTTGACACAATCGCCCACTCAGATATAGTAGAAAAGCTAAATAAACTGGGAATAAATCCCTACATAATCTTCAGGATTACAAGCAAACAAAAACTGAAGTCCCACACTAAAGGTTGGCCATCCAACAAACATGTAAACAAGCAGAGCAAAAGAAGGGTACACACCTGAAAGCGCTTATCTTGGATTTGGCTGCTACATCTTTTTATTGTTTTTTATTTTTATTTTATTAAAGGTGTTTCATTGATATACAGCCTGGTGTTTGACCATCTTTTGCTCTGCTAATCTTCAGGATTGCCTACTGGCTCACAGATAGGGTGCAGGAGATCAAACTAGGGGGAACTTACCTCCACAGAGAGACTAGTCACCAGTGTAGTCCCCAGGGTCCAGTGCTGGGAACTTTCCTGTTTGTCATCAACTTCTCTGAAGAAAAAGCCAATGCCAAAGGCTCTGGCTGACTAAGTTGGTAGATGACTGCAGGCTGAGATTAGTCGCTGAATCCACAAATAATGTAGCCATACTGCAGGAAGAGTGCCCCAATTAAATAACTGGTGGCAGAACCATGGACTAAAACTAAATGCCAAAACAATGCATTATTATATCCTCTGGGAAGCCATCAACCACAGGGAACTACAACCTTGACAAATACATCCCTAACAGTTAACCCATTTGGGGTTATAAGAAAGTATTTCTATAGTATGCAGATTATGAGCAAAGGGATTTCATCTAGATAAAGAGATGTCATTAGTCCCTTTAACTCAGCCCTAATAACACCAGTTATTGAATATAGCATCCCCTTTTGCATGCATCTTTCCAGACACATGCAACAATTGCAACTCCCAGAAATATATCTTATTAAAGGGATACAAGGCCTAAATAATATGTCCTACATGAACTGACTGAAAGCCCTGCTCCACTATACTTAGTATCCTATAGACTACTAAGAGGTGACTTGTGTCTGGCATCACAGATATACTCTGACCCAATACAGTTGTATCTACAGCACATCAGCATGTCAAATGGCATCATAAATACTCAGTCCAGGGATGCAAACTTCTTCTGCAACATTGACAGAGTGGTTTAGAGGGACAGGTTGGTGGCAACGCACGAAACTTCGGAAACCATCCAGGTGCAACTAACCATAGGCAAAACTGCTCTACAAATTGTAGCATGCTACAGGCCACCCTCTCAAACTCAGAAACCCCATACAGCCTTCCTGAAGACACTGGAGGGTATAAATGTATCTCCAAACACCATCATATTGGGTGACTTCAACTACCCGAATATAGACTGGGAACATTACTCAAGCCCTAACTTTCTAGCCCAATGGTTCCTGGAGTTCATAAATTCAAATGCCATGGAACAGCTAGTCACTGTTTCCATGAGAGGAGAAAATATACTAGATCTCATTATCACAAACATGGAGACAAAATGCTCCACACCGGAAGTATATCCCTCATTGGTGAGATCTGATCATAAACTAATCTCACTGGAAATCCACATCCCCCCACCCCAAACAAAAAAGACCACAGTGAAGAACTTCTCTAAAGCAAACTTCACACTACTCAAGACTGGTGTGGTATCCTTCAAGGCCCCTGAGCCAGTGGAAACCAAAACCCAAGCTGCGGAAGCCCTTACAAATGCCTTCTATGAACACCTCCAGGACTGCATGGATCAGGTAATCCCAAATAAAACCAAGACTCTTTCCACAAAGGGCAAACGTCCAGTCTGGTGGACCCCAGCCATTAACAAACTTTACAATAAGAGGAGAAAGCTATTACATGATAGAACAAAATCCATAAAAGGAAGTCACCCCTGATCATTATTAGTAAAAAAATACGAGCACTCATAAAATCAACTAAGGCCAATTTTGAGAGAAAAATTGCCATGGATTCAAAGGACAATCATAAGACCTTTTTCAGCTATGTTAGGAACCTGGGTGGAAACTCCCAGATATGCTCAGAATTAGTCCAAAATGATACAAAAATCACTGAACCCACAGACATTGCCAACATACTGGCAGACAGGTTCAGTGCAAACTTCACCCCCCCTCTCCCCCTCTAAAGGAGAGATAACTATCCCAGCGGAGTGTAGTCTCCCAGACATCTCAAATGCGCAGGTGAAAGCTGCTCTCTCTAAAGCTAAAAACACAGCAACAATGTAACCGGATGGTGTCCCCGGCTGTGTGCTACACGAGCTAAATGAGGAATTAAACCCACACATAAGGCAGCTGTTTAATCTCAGCCTTACCACAGGATACGTGCCCAAGGAGTGGTGTACGGCAACTGTGGTCCCACTCCACAAAGGCAGTGCCTCTATGGACCCCGGTAATTACCGCCCCATAAGCTTAACATGTCTAGTCTGCAAAGCTATGGAGAGGATCATAATGGAGCTCATAAACAAAGATATAGGGGACTTGCAGACATTGGACCCGACCCAGTTTGGCTTCGTCAAGGGCAGATCATGCCTTTTGAATTTGGTCGACTTCTTCGAAACAGTCACCAAGGCCATTGATGAGGGAAAGGCAGTCCATACAGCCTACCTTGACCTTGCAAAGGCTTTCGACACAATACCCCACTCGGGTATTGTAGAAAAACTTACCAGCTTAAATGTAAACCCATATGTCACAAGATGGGTTGCAAACTGGCTTAAGGACAGAACCCACAGGGTTAGAGTTGCTGGCGCTATGTCAGACTCCAAGCCGGTCACAAGTGGTGTCCCACAGGGCTCGGTCCTTGGCCCCCTATTGTTCGGCATCTACTTCTCAGAAGTACAGGCCAACATGGGAGGACTTTGCCTGACAAAGTTTGCAAATGACTGCAAACTGGGCGCCATAGTGGAAAGTGCATCGGACACGGATATCCTTCAGAAGGGACTCACGGAAACAGATAGCTGGTGCCAGAGCCATGGCCTGAAGTTAAACGCCAAAAAATGTATAGTCATACCCTTCGGGAAAAACAAGGTAACCC